>NW_007578603.1:122310-133995 GCF_000690725.1 Stegastes partitus
GAGGTCCTCGTACAGGTCGGTGATGTGCCGCTGGGTCTGAGGACACAACACAGGAAGCTGGTTTTTAGTCTTTCAGTCACATCATCGATCATCAGCCTCACATCACTGCGTTTGTATTCACACAGCATACAAACGGCGGCTGATCTCCACGGGGAAGCAAAGACACGCACAACAATCACAATGACACTGAAATTCATCGGAAAAGGGAAACACAGCAGCAAATTACTACGTTTTCTGTTCATAACCTCTTACTTCCATCACTCCTCGTGTTATTTTTAACACGTCAGCAAGCAGTTAGACCACCGGCTGTAAGCAAACATCCAGTCTGACGACTTTCTGCAGCGTTTGGTCGCTCGTGTCTGGAGTTTATGTGTAATGTAAGAACCAAAGTTAAGATTCTTTTCACATTAACGCAACTTTTAAGATTATTTAGGCTACAAATACAGTAAATTAGGAGTTTATAAGTGCAGTTGTTGATATTTAACTAACACAAATATCTTACAACCGCCCTTCTGCTATGAATACACAAAACAATAATTTACTTTATAAGAAAATAGTTTTTGACCCTGAATAATATGTTTATTCAAATAACAAGAGTCTTTTTTTTTTTTTCCTAAAACAGTGTGTAGCTCGAGCACACCAGCTCGCCCACAACTCTGCTCAAGTAGTTCACTATTTCTTAAAAGCGGCAATCTTGAAGACTTTCATTCAAGTAAACGTCTGTTAAACCACCCTCCATCACCACATGCTGTCAGAAAGTTGTGGTTTAGCTTAAATCGTGCATGTTTTGCTTAATCTAACAAAATAATTCTGGTGTCAAGTTTCTAACATGCGGTTATTGTCGTGAAAGTTTCAACTGAACTGTGATATTTTTCCTAAAACTAATCAAACAACGAGTGAAAACAGAACTTCAGTCTCAGTATAATGGTGCCATATGGGACACAAACTATTTCTTAACAAAAAAAGTTTGTTTTAACACTGATGAGGAAGTTTAGCTGAATAGAGACATAATGTTTTTAGAAATAGTTGCTCATACTGTGACTCATTATTGAAATTATATGGAAGTCCCTTCACTTCCAGTGTTACGAAACTAAGAGTCTGTGACGACAATGCTGCAAAAAAAATTAACATGTTTCATCCTTATTTTTCTGGAAAGTGGAGGAAATTCACTGTTAAGTCGCCGATGTGTGAAGCAATGTGGTGTTAAGAAACAGTTTTATGTCCCAAACAACAAGGACAAGACGGATAATGACGATACGTTGACTCAGATGCTAACCGCTAACCGACTGGAAAAGTCTGAAGAAGTCGTAACCTCCAGGGCTAAAAAACTAAGCCACGAATTGCAGTTCCTCAAACGTCCACTAGAGGCTGCATCCAAAATGAGTCAATCCTCATAGAGCGCCATGTTAAAATGTCCAACTTTACAGCAGAAATAAACATGTTTGCAGCCCATTAGAAAAGACGGTTTTGGTCTCTTTAGCTAATTCCCCCATTCGTGTTACCTGCACTGGCTTTAAACCTTTATACAACTCACCCATTTAAATTGAATTAAGGCTTAAAGTTATGCAAAACTAAGGCCGTGACTGCACGTTTTTGCTCATTTTTAAATCAGACGAGGGTTGGGAGGCGTCAGACGGCTTGAGTCACCACACTGAGCTTCAAAACGTCAACATGTGGCGACGCTGTTTAGATTTCAGGGAGGTGAGGTTGAAAAAACCACGCCTAAGGTTGACGATTATCGCCAAAGAGAATGAATTCTTCAAGATTGCCGGTTTTAGCTGTTAGCTACGGCTCATGTGATAAGTATTCTAGAGGTTTAAACTGCAGAAAGGCGTTAACTAGATCATCTAAGTCACTTAATTACAGTTTATATCGTCAACTAGAGCCCCATATTGACGTTTTATCTGCAGAATGGTTGTTAATTGAGGAGATTTGCATTCATTTTCTCACAAATGCGGTAAAACCTGGGATCACGTAATCCCTCGTTTTCTTTGTCCTTTAGGTAACAAATACTACATCAGAACCAAAAGGACGACTTGGGAAAACTACAAGAAAAGCAATCTTAGTGCTGAACCTCCTGTAAACTGAGCATGCAAGTCACTGCTACTGTTTGTAATCAGCCACAGAACACGTAAAGACAAGCTGCACCGCAAGGGGGGAAAAAAGGGCAGTTAGGAAAGACTCGGAGAGGAGGGTTAGATAAAGCTAACGCACACATGCAGGCGGAAACGAAGGAGAGTCCAGACAGCACTCGGGTCAGAGCCAGAACCTACCTCGGCCTTCCAGTGCTGACGGTAAAGGATGGAGGACAGGGTGAAGGATGGAAAGAAGAAACAGTGGGATGAGAGGAGATGTAAAACTTTAAGGACTCGAGACGGAGCAGAAGACAAAGGACACAGATGCTGGTTTGATTCGACAGACGTTAGAAAAGGACAGTCGGTCGTTTTAGCGTTTAACGTCACCTGTTTCTGTCTTTGAAACTCAAGAAACTTTAAGCTGCAATTCTAGCCTGTGACTATATGAATAAAGTTTTAGCAGAAGCAGCTCCAGTAAGAAAATAACGCCGGAAGCTTTTAGTTTAAACCAGCTGCTAATTAGACGTTATGCAAATGAGCTACGCTGTGATGTCAGTAAGTAACAGTAGAAAACCCTGGACTCCTAATGAGGTTCTTTAGGCAGGTAAGGAGAGAATAGTTCAGTTTTGTGTGGACTTTAATTTGGTTTGCAGATCTTTAACATGCACAAAAGAGCTTTAATACACAAAAAGAAAGAAACCCCCCAAAAACAGAACATGGGCTCTTTAATATTTACTGACTGTAGCCGATAAAACGCACATTTACAGGTTTGCAACTTTATTTTGGGGTCTATTAGAATATATTTACATGCATTAATGTTTAAAAAAATAAATGCTGCAACATCTCAGTTTTAGGTCCTGTCTCTTTAAGAACCACTTCCTTGTCATTTTCGTCTCTTTAATTCTCTTTAAGCTTTTAATTTGACTGTTTCCGTCTTTGAAACTCAAGAAGAACGAAAATGTAATTCTGTCTAACCCCAGATCTGTGAGCTTATGGATGTAGTTTCAGCAGAAGCAGCTCTAGCAAGAAAATACAGTCGGAAGCTTTTAGTCTGAACTAGCGGCTCGTTATGCAAATGAGTTACGCTGTGATGTCGACAGGTAACAGAAGAACGCCTGGCCTTCAAATGAGGGTGGGTTTTGTGTTTTAAGTTTGCAGATCTTTTACATGCACAAAAAAGCCACCTGCATTATGCAAATGAGCTACTTGGTGATGTAGCTAAGTAACAGAACGTTATGCAAATGAGTTACGCTGTGATGTCAATAAGTAACAATAGAAAAGCCTGGACTTCTAATGAGGCTTTTTAGGCAGGTAAGGAGAGAGTAACTCCCTCTTATGGGGACTTGTAGGTTTTTTATTTTAACTTTACACTAAAAGAAAGAGAAAACCTCAAAACGCAGGGCTCTTTAATATGTAAATATAACGCACATATACAGGTTTGTAATTTAATGTTGGGGTCTATTAGAATATATTAACATGCATTTATGTCAAACAAACATAATTTGAAAACACGGTTTGACTTGACAGATGTTACACGAGGACAGTTTGTCGTTTTAAGCTTTTTTTGTAGAGTTTCATTTGCCTGTTTTTCGTCTTTAAAATTAAAAATGTGCTTCTGTATTCTTTGGCTGAATGACAACTGGCTGTCTGTGGTTTTGTCCTGATCACAGCGGGATAAAAAAAAAAAAGCTTAAATAAAACTACAAATAAAACTACATCAGGATACAGTAGGTGGCACTTTTGAGATATCCAGTTTAATCCCGTGACGGCGCTGCTTCAGTCCAAATGGCCTCAAGGTCCAGCGGATCGCTGACCGTCCGCCAGTCTTTTGGACACGAATCTGAGGGATTTTCCCGACAAAACAAACAAAGTCTGTGAGTCATCTCGTGTCGGGCCTCGTGTCGCAGGACGCACATGGACGACGGCAGACATTCCTCGAGCTCAACACGCTGGGGTTCCCGTGTGAAAACAAGGATTTATCGAGCTGAACGGGAAGCAGACCAGGTGGAGGAAGGTGGGCTTCGGTTAGAATGAAACTCTGGAAATATGATGGCTGCAGGAAAAACAACTGCAGTTTTGGTGTTTGTCTATAATTTAACCCGACTTTCACTTGAAACCTCAGATTCCTGTTTTATACAAAAATTGTTGCGTAATCGTTGTCGAAGCATTTTAAGGATCCTGTTTCATTCATGAATCGTCGTGTTTGCGTATACTTGTCGAGCGGTGACGCAGAATAAAAATAAAAACCAGAAAATGAGTCTGGTTTTCAATTAACTGCTCTGGAGTGTCACCAGAAGGAGGCGCTGTCGGCTGCAAAGAACAGAGCAGAAGAAGCCAGAAATGTCTGACACCCACTAAAAAACGAAACTTTGTTCATCTGTGAGAGAAAAATAGATAAAAGTTTTCAGAAAAGCTCAAATTTTTCCAGCCAAAACCAAAAACAGCGAAAGAAACAGCTGATGAGTAAAAAGTTCTGCGTCAGAACTTATTCAATAAGTTGCTCCTGTCTCTTTAAGAACCACTTCCTGAAAGGCTCTGATTGGTCAGTTGGGCTGACAAAAGTGAGGAAATGTTGTCTACATACGGTAACACCAGATCTCTGGGTTTCAAGGTGGAGTTTTAATAGAAGCAGCTCCAGCAAGAGAATAATGTCGGACTGAAAGGAAACTTTTTGTTTAAATTAGCAGCATTATGCAAATGAGCTACGCTGTGATGTCGATGAGTAACAAAAGAAAAGCCTGAACTTTAAAATGAGGTGTTTCAGGCAGGTAAAGAGAGAATGACTCAGTTTTATGTGGACTTTAAGTTGGTTTGCAGATCTTTTACATGCATAAAAAAAGCAAGAACTCCCTAAAACAAAGAGAAAACCCCAAAAAGCAGAACTTTAATATTTACTAAAAATAACTGTTAGCGTAGCTGCAGCTCTGTGTCGTACACCTGGGAAGTTATTTGAGGGTCAGAACATTTATCGGTGGTTGCAGACATATTTAACTCCTCTGATCCCACATTGGCTCCTTCCTGTTCCCCTGCAGAGCCTCGAGAGCCCGCCCAGGCAGCCTGGACCCCAGATGTGAAACCTGAACCAGTTCTAAAGCGAGTCCAGGTGTCGGTGACTCAGCGCCTCCTCGGCGTGCACACGGCTTCACTTAAACGCTGCAGCCAAGGAAGCTTGTAGAATGTGTTTTTTTTTTTCTACATTTTCTTTTAAATCGTTCTCCTTCCAGTTAATCTGCTGGATCAGACGCTTCGGTTTAACCTGATCATAACCAGGTGGGGTTTTAAGGTTTAAACTAAACAAGCTGTGGGTTCGTTTAGGGACAGACGGAGCTGAAGATGAAACTCACCTTCATCAGGTGCTTGTTGACCCATTTAGTGAAAGTCTTCTTCTGAACTCGGTCCCGTTCATCTGCAGAAACACAAACCGGAAAGAAGTTCTGTTTAATCAGCCGTTTGACAAAACAAACACCGAATCGTGTGTCATCCAGGAAACACGCCGTTTGCATTAAATGATGCATGTTATGAAAGTCAGCTTCAAGAAACACGAAGACAGACTCGCTTTAGAAAGACAAACAAGTTTGTTTTTATTTAATCAGACAGCAGAAATGAACACAGAAACTTTAAAACAATGATTCCCAAACCTTCTAGTGTGGGATTTCTTCAAAATCAAGCAAAGTCACATGTTGCTTGTCCAGCTAGCTGAAGGCTAAATGTTCCTTCTCGTGGTTTATTTTAATAAATCATAGAAGCCAAGTAGTTAAATTAACTTAAAAAAGTGGAGAAAGTCTGTGTTGCAGAAAATGAAAACACATTTTTCCTCTTTTCTCATCGCTGCTGTGTTGAGTTTCACAGTCAAATGTGTGAAATAAATGCAAATGCAGGCGACTCTTGTTCAGGTTTTTATTCCCGACACAGAAAATCCAGAGTCCCGCTTTACTGGAAACCACAAGCAAACCTTCTCCATGGTACCAGAAGAACACTTAGTCGGGTGTAACAGCTCCAGAGAGGATTTGCACTGAAGGTTTCTGGTGAGGACTTTGGGTTTGGCACCGAATGAATGCAGCAAGAAACTTGGTTCTGGACGTTTAGCTCCATTTAAAATTCCACAACTTTAGCAGAAGACCACATGTTGTCGGTGGAGTTCAGTGGTTCTGGTGAACTGGGACAGAAACGGGCTCAAAGACCGACGCTGTTGGACTGCCGCTCAGCGATCACGCCAAGAAGAAATAAAAGTGATGGCAGCACGAACGCAGCTCCTCCTGAAGCTCAGCAGCTTCTTGTCAACAGTTCAGAAGGCGTGTCCCGTTATGAAGCTCGTTACTGTCTGACAGAAACGTTGAAACTCGTTTTGATGCTGCAAATTTACCGTTAAGTCTGTCATGAGCTGCCTCAACATTNAAACTTTGTTCATCTGTGAGAGAAAAATAGATAAAAGTTTTCAGAAAAGCTCTAATTTTTCTGGCCAAAACCAAAAACAGCAAAAGAAACAGCTGATGAGTAAAAAGTTCTGCGTCAGAACTTATTCAATAAGTTGCTCCTGTCTCTTTAAGAACCACTTCCTGAAAGGCTCTGATTGGTCAGTTGGGCTGACGAACGTGAGGAAATGTTGTCTACATACGGTAACACCAGATCTCTGGGTTTCAAGGTGGAGTTTTAATAGAAGCAGCTCCAGCAAGAGAATAATGTCGGACTGAAAGGAAACTTTTTGTTTAAATTAGCAGCATTATGCAAATGAGCTACGCTGTGATGTCGATGAGTAACAAAAGAAAAGCCTGAACTTTAAAATGAGGTGTTTCAGGCAGGTAAAGAGAGAATGACTCAGTTTTATGTGGACTTTAAGTTGGTTTGCAGATCTTTTACATGCATAAAAAAAGCAAGAACTCCCTAAAACAAAGAGAAAACCCCAAAAAGCAGAACTTTAATATTTACTAAAAATAACTGTTAGCGTAGCTGCAGCTCTGTGTCGTACACCTGGGAAGTTATTTGAGGGTCAGAACATTTATCGGTGGTTGCAGACATATTTAACTCCTCTGATCCCACATTGGCTCCTTCCTGTTCCCCTGCAGAGCCTCGAGAGCCCGCCCAGGCAGCCTGGACCCCAGATGTGAAACCTGAACCAGTTCTAAAGCGAGTCCAGGTGTCGGTGACTCAGCGCCTCCTCGGCGTGCACACGGCTTCACTTAAACGCTGCAGCCAAGGAAGCTTGTAGAATGTGTTTTTTTTTTTCTACATTTTCTTTTAAATCGTTCTCCTTCCAGTTAATCTGCTGGATCAGACGCTTCGGTTTAACCTGATCACAACCAGGTGGGGTTTTAAGGTTTAAACTAAACAAGCTGTGGGTTCGTTTAGGGACAGACGGAGCTGAAGATGAAACTCACCTTCATCAGGTGCTTGTTGACCCATTTAGTGAAAGTCTTCTTCTGAACTCGGTCCCGTTCATCTGCAGAAACACAAACCGGAAAGAAGTTCTGTTTAATCAGCCGTTTGACAAAACAAACACCGAATCGTGTGTCATCCAGGAAACACGCCGTTTGCATTAAATGATGCATGTTATGAAAGTCAGCTTCAAGAAACACGAAGACAGACTCGCTTTAGAAAGACAAACAAGTTTGTTTTTATTTAATCAGACAGCAGAAATGAACACAGAAACTTTAAAACAATGATTCCCAAACCTTCTAGTGTGTGATTTCTTCAAAATCGAGCAGAGTCACATGTTGCTTGTCCAGCTAGCTGAAGGCTAAATGTTCCTTCTCGTGGTTTATTTTAATAAATCATAGAAGCCAAGTAGTTAAATTAACTTAAAAAAGTGGAGAAAGTCTGTGTTGCAGAAAATGAAAACACATTTTTCTTCTTTTCTCATCGCTGCTGTGTTGAGTTTCACAGTCAAATGTGTGAAATAAATGCAAATGCAGGCGACTCTTGTTCAGGTTTTTATTCCCGACACAGAAAATCCAGAGTCCCGCTTTACTGGAAACCACAAGCAAACCTTCTCCATGGTACCAGAAGAACACTTAGTCGGGTGTAACAGCTCCAGAGAGGATTTGCACTGAAGGTTTCTGGTGAGGACTTTGGGTTTGGCACCGAATGAATGCAGCGAGAAACTTGGTTCTGGACGTTTAGCTCCATTTAAAATTCCACAACTTTAGCAGAAGACCACATGTTGTCGGTGGAGTTCAGTGGTTCTGGTGAACTGGGACAGAAACGGGCTCAAAGACCGAAGCTGTGGGCCGACGCTGTTGGACTGCCGCTCAGCGATCACGTCAAGAAGAAATAAAAGTGATGGCAGCACGAACGCAGCTCCTCCTGAAGCTCAGCAGCTTCTTGTCAACAGTTCAGAAGGCGTGTCCCGTTATGAAGCTCGTTACTGTCTGACAGAAACGTCGAAACTCGTTTTGATGCTGCAAATTTACTCTTAAGTCTGTCATGAGCTGCCTCAACATTTTGGTTGTTTTATGGATGTTTTTTTTAAACAGTTCCATGTTTTTTTTTTTACTGCAGATTTACTATTAAATAACAGAAAATATCCCATTTCTCACACATGTACAGCATTAAATAATAACTAATGTCATGTTTCGATTATAGATTCAACATTAAAAAAATTAAAATGTCCAGTTTTCTAACAACAGATTTTTTGTTTTCTTTGTTTTTACTACAAACACAGTAATTAACAGAAAAACTCTGAGTTTCCACCAGAACATTTATTATTGTTTTATGGATTTATTTATGTAGAAGATTTGCAGTTTTTTGTTTTTTTTTTTTTACTGTAGATTTACTATTAAATAACAGAAAATGTCGTGATTTTATTTTGTCTTTAATTTTTTATTTATTTTTTTTACTGCTAATTAAAGCAAAATTTTCATTTTAAAATTACAGCACAAAGTCTGTTTTATTCAGTATTTTTACAGAAATATTAAACATGTAAAAAAAATTTAAATCACAAAAGATTAGTCTCATTTTTATGACAAGTTATTCACGTGTCGCTGTCAGTACATCATTAGTTAACAGAGAAAATAATTGTTTTTTTATCGTCAAATATTAGCAGAATTGTCTTTTTTTATTTTCAGTAGGTGAACCATAAAATCATTTTCTGTTCATTTTTAAGTTATTTTATGGATTTTGCAGTTTTTATTCTCGAGATTTGTCATTAAAATACAGAAAATGTCCTATTTTTTTAATTTCTTTTACTGTGAACACAGTGTTACATAAATAAACTCATTTATTTATAGTAATAACACAGCGTCTGTTTACTGTCATTCTTTAGATTTATTTCGGTGCTCATCAGAGGAAGCTCCACTAAATCATCCCTGACATCCTCCAGATCTGCATCTCTGCACAAACATGTTCCGCCTCGCAGGACCGTCGTGTTTTGGTTTTGATTTCACCGTCTGATTACTCTCACATACCTGCAGACACTTAAACTTCATCAAGCGTGCACCTTTATCTGTTTGCTCCGGTGCAGCGACGGAGGCCGCCAGACCAGACCAGACAGTGAAAGTCTCTTCTGGTTTCCTGCCACAGCGCTCGATTGTTTCATGAGGATCAAAGCTCAGAAGAGCAGAAGTGACCAGATAAAGAGGGAACAGAGGAGCCAAAGAGGACGCCGTCTCGTGGCGCCGACGCCCTGCTCCGGGTGGCATCACGCCCATGAGTCACCGCGACACTCATGACTGAACAGAGAAGTAAAGAAAACGCTCAAAAACAAGAAAAATTAATCGCACTTGATCATGAGGGGGTGACTCTGCATGCAAGCTGTGATAGAAGCTGGACGTACGTCTGCAGGAGAACAGCTGCTCAGAGCTCCTACAAAAGGCTGAAAGCTGCACTTAACATTCCAAAACCTGAACTGGCGAAAACGTACGAAAAGCAAACTTCACTGATCCCTCCAACAAATAACGGGTTTGCTCGGCTGACTCGCGGAGCCCCGAGCAGCAGATCTGATCCTTTCATCCCCGAGTCAGAGGTGAGGTGTGAGATATCAGGTGTCCTGAATAAACACCTTTGAAGGAATCATCCGTCAGTCTGCTGCCAGAAAACACCACAAAACACCAACCGCACGCCAGAAGCACTCCAACGAGACGTCACATCAAGAGCTGCAGCGATTCATCGATTAGTCGTCGGTGTTTGGACGATGGATGAATCATTCTGAGCGGTTTTAAAGAAAGAAAAAGGCAAAACTCTTTGATTCTAGCTTCTTAAATGTCAATATTTCTCATTTATTTCCTCTTCTGTCACCTGTGTTGGGTGATTTTAAAGCAAAATAAGTAAAAATTCTCCAAATCCAGCCTCTTAAATGTGAATATTTCTCATTTCTTTCCTCTTTTGTGACCAGAATCTGAATATCTTTGTCATTTCGAGCTTTTTTTGTTCAATTTTCTACCATTTTGTGACGTTCAAAGGCTAAAAAGTGATTAAATAATGCAGAAACTGATCAGCAGGTTGATTGACGACGGACATAATCGTGCAACAGGTTGTTCTCCTTTTTGAAAATACAGAATGAGGAGCTTCAATCAGCTCTTCTGGTTTTTTTTAAATCAAGTGCAGTTCTTTTTTTTCTCACAATAAACTCTGAAAACATTGTTCATTAACTGACGGATGACTTAAAAACTGCACATTTTCCACTATAGATGCAACTTTTACCACCACAAAGATGTTTTTTTTTTCACAACAGATGAAGCCTTAAAATACAGAAAATGTCCTTTTAAATAAAAATTCGTGCTGCAAAATTGATCATTTGTGGCGTCGAGCAAATTTGGGCGTCTGCGCCTCGGACCAATAAAAGGAGGAAAAGATGTGACACATGGAGGGGTGTGTCCCGTCCCATTGGAGGGAGGCAGGCGACCACTGAAGCCACGACTCGACTCTGCAAATTCGCACGTTTCGCTGCTTTAATTCTGCCTCATGATAAAGAATATCGAGACGAGAGGAGGATGCAGGGACTGTACCTTTCCTGCAGTCGGTGGCCCTGAGCCTGCTCTGCTGGTACGACTCCTCTATGAAAACGCCGTCGCTGCTCACGCTGTCGGACGAGTAGGTCCTGAAGCTCGGCTGCATCGCCATGCTGCCCTCGGCCTCTGAACTCTGCTGCTGCCTGTCGCTGCTCTGCTTCAGTGGGAGTGTTCACACCACCGCTTCAGTTCCTGGTCTGACTCCCTTTTTCCTCCCTTTACTCCATTTGCTGCATCTGACAGTCGCTGCAACTCTTCTTTCCGTGTTTTTTTTTCCTTTCTTTCTTTCTTTTCCTTTCGCCAGCTCTTGCAAAATGCCTGCCTGCGGGCTACGATGTCAGAAGCTGTCATTCAGCCCGTGGAGGAGGAAGACTGTGACCCACCCTCCTCCTCCTCCCTCCAGACCACACCAACACACCCAACAGCAGCCGAGTGGCTCCGACAGAAAACGTCCAAGTGCAGCTTTGTGGTTTGATTTCTGCTTGTTTTTCAGCGTGTAACAGAATTAAAGCATGTGATGAACAACCGTTACACAACCAGCATTTATACAAGCTTTGGTGCAACAGACACGACTTTGTTAGCAGTTTGTGATCAGAGCAATTCTCTGGTATTTTACAGATAATCCCAATTAACGAGTAAAATCTGAGAAAAACTCTTAATTTCCACGT
>NW_007578603.1:134759-142258 GCF_000690725.1 Stegastes partitus
GACTTTTTATTTTTAGCTCATTAACTACTTTACATGTTAAAGTGCATCCGGCTTCCTCAGGTCTCACAAATACTTTAAACTCCTTTTACATGATCAATCCATCACAGAGAACTTTTTAATTGCCTTTTTTGTATTTGGACACAGTTTTGGCAACATTAGTCTGAACAAATCAGCTGATGACAACCTCGTTAGCAGGATTATTTATCTTACTTAACATAACTTTTAATGGGTGTGATTATGTTTGCTGGCAGCTTCAGTGCTTCTCCAACGAGAGCAAAAAACGAAACACAAAAGCGGCTTCGAGCGATCGGAGCAAATGCATCGATCGTTTTTTTAGACTTTTTTTGGCGCACACGTGTGAGCCGCGAGCATAAAGTAACACACAGTTAGAGGAAGTAAGGACAAAGCTGCCTGGCATGATTGGTGGTTTGTACCCACATCCTCCATCTGGTGAGTCAGCCTGGCTCAGGATGGAGCACAAATCAGACCGTCGCTGGTGCATTCGTGACAAAGATGAAATGACTGAAGTCGTGACGCATAACACAATCTCAGTATGATATCTTTTGCGTGTCGTGCGGCCGTACCCTGCACCGATGAGACCTTTATTGGGTTTTTTGTTTAAGAAAAAGGTCATCTGGGGAGGAACAGAGCAGCTAAGGCGCCCTGCAAACGCTGCTCTGATCTGTGATCCAGAGGAAAGGAGGCGTCCTCGGATCACCTCAGCTGAACTCCACATGCTGAAGCCTCCCCAGCGTGCGGTCGGACGCCGCAGAGCCTCAATGGAGAGCCTGTTTCTGAGCGCAGAAACTGCTTCCTGCTCTGGGGACAGTCTGGACGAGCTGCAATCACGAGAAAGCCTCGAGCCTCGTCTCCCATCGGGACACGATTAGAGGGAGAGCGAGGGGCGTCGTCTCAGCGAGGCTTCTCTACAGGAGCAGCATCTCTAATGGGAACAACCTGCGGCCTTCGTCTGGACTGTTTCTCTGAGATGGATATCCAGTTGTCCGTCGAGCCGGTCTGATGCCACAGACAGGACAAACGTTAGAGCTGCTGCAGAACATTATCCCGAACACAAAGCAGCGATTGTGTCTCAGCGTGCACGAGGAGAGTTTTCATGCAAATAAACCTTTCATGTCTCAGTTTTTGAAAATCGCCAAAAATAAACCGTTCACTGAAACCAGATTCTGTAAAAAACAAAAAATTACACGCTCCTCATCGCAACCACGAAGCCCTCAGTGACTCATCTACGACCAACAGTCACGTAAAAAAAATTAAACGACTATTTGGCTCAACTGGGCTGAACTGCAGGCCGTGCTTATGAAACAAACAGGTATGTGAATAAAAACATACGTTATATAATGTTGTTAGAATTTCTGGCATGTTTTGTGCAACAGACAAAACTCCAGATAAATCTTAAAGCTGCTGCAGAAAATCATCCCAGAAACAAAGCAGCGGTTGTGTCTCAGTGTGCTCGAGGAGACTCATTTGCATCTTTTTCATGCAAATAAACTTTTCATGCAAACAGCAGCTTTTGTCCAAGATGGTGAGCAAACTGCATCTGTGACAAACGCTCCTAACCGCCGTCTCTCCTCCGTCAAGCCTCTAAAGTTGCGCCTCCACTCGACCACGTAACACCTGAATACCTGCAACACCTTTCACCCTCAGCAGCATCAATCCTGCTCGCCGTGACTGACACCAGACTGTAAAGACGAGGGATTTTTCGGATGCCTGCAGAGGGTGGCGGCTTGTTGGGACCTGAGACGTGAAAGTTGCTGAGATTACACCTTCGCCAGACCTCGAACCGACGCTGCAGGCTGCGTGTACGCTGTCCTATAAATAACAGCGAGGACTTTAAAGAACGCCCGGAGCAGAAAGTCGCTCGTTGATTTATTGATACGAGTATGATTTGTGCAAAGTCACCTCACGGTTAAACCTCTGAACGCCCAAAAACCCAGCGGCGGGTTTGAAAATATCTAAAAAATCCTTGAACTGATCATCTATGACGTCCTGTTCAGATCAAACTGTTTGCTTTAACTAGATCCTGTAAAAAAATGAAAGACTCTGTGCTCCTCATTGCAGCTGTGAAGCCGTCAGTGAATCAGCTGCAAACTACACCGGAGTGACTAAACTTTGAGGAACAGTCGGCTCGGCTGAACTGCAGGCAGTGCTCACAGGACAAACAGGCCACTTGCATGGATGCAAATTCAAAATGTAAAAAGTTAAATATTTATAGCCTGTAGAGTTATAACTGTGCCGTATTGCTGACATCTGTGGACATCTGGAGAACTGTCGCACAAGTTGACTGTAGTATCTGTAAAATAAATAATCAAGAAACTCCACTTTGGTGTTTCTCTTTCTTCGATGATTAACAACCGAGTCATGCTGCACAAAAGACGCCTGAGTTTTCTTTACTTTTAGTCACAGTTCTACTGTTTCCACTGAGCTACAGGACTTTTTTATTGCAGTGAAAAATGAGCCAACAGTGATGAGAAATGTGACAGGAGCAAATAAAAACCGATTCGGACTGGGAGGGTGAATGCAACCAGCTGCAAAGAAAAGCATTTGCAAGAGAATTAAGAACTGAAAACTCTCCCCCGTCTGAATGCATTTCTGCAGCTTAACTTAGTTTTTGTACAGAAACCAAAACGCTGGATGCAAAATCTTGACTTTTAGGAAGTTTTAAAGCTGGTTTCAGACTTTGCGTGAGTGCAGGCCTGCGTGGGTTTCCCTCTTTTCCCTGCTGCTGACAAACGATGGACCCGAGCGCAGTGAGAGCTGACGGCTGTTTTACGACGGCTGCTCTGCCGTGAGAAGAAAGTCGAAGCATTCCAGCCGAGGGCGCGCCCACCCTCCTCGCAGACAGGGGGAGCCGCCTCTCCGCGATAACCCCACCCGGCCAGAAGGAAAAAAACAATATATATAAAAAAAACAAAAAAAAACAAGCCTCCCTGTCTGTCTGAGCAAGCGACAGCATGCAGCGTCGGCCCCACGACGACAGGAATGTGATCGGGGTTTACGATGGAGGGGTGGAGGTACGGACCAATCAGGGAGGTGGGATAAGGGAGGCCTGCAGGGCATTGTGGGGCAGATCTGACCCGGAGCTGGCAGCGAGGAGGGCAGGAAGGCATCCAGTGTGGCAGGAGTCTGTCTGTTATCACAACCCAGTGGAATTTATTGCTTTCCATAACAAACTCAGCTGACGATGGACGACGTGCACGAGGACGACCAACAGCTGAGCTAAGTTTTGCTTCAGCTCACTTTTGCAATCCAAGCGTCACTCCCAGTCACCTTCTGCACAAAAATGCGCGTAATTAGCCGCACGTGGTGTTTGTAATTGTGCGGTTGTGGAAATATGAGGGCCGGGTAATTGCTGGATTTATCGTGTTCAGATGTGACACCCGAAGCCAATTAACCCTCTGAACTCCAAAACCAGTCGGAGGGCTTGAAGGACACGTTATCTTTTTAAAAAATCTGCAAAAATCCACCGAGTCGGAAACTGTGAAGCAAAACACGATCGGCTCAACGTCGCCTCAGAGTTGACCTCCGACCCCTGAAACCCACCGCTGGGGCTTGACAGTCAGCTTATCTTTTATATAAAAAACTGAAAAACAGCCAAAATAACATCGTTTATCAGAGCCAGGAACTGCAAAAACAAAAACAACAGCCTGACTTCCAACTTTTGAAGGATTCTCAAGCTACTAATGTGTCACTGATGGGAAACTAAACCAAACTTCAGCTTAAAATCTGATCAACATCTATTTATTCTACATGCATCACTTAAAAAATATATAAGAAATAGAGTGTTTGCTTTAACCACAATCTATAAAAAACAAAACTCCTGAGTGTAACCAGGAAGCCGTGAGTGACTCAGCTGCCACCAACAGTCACAGAACAAAAATTCGGGGACTTTTCAGCTGAACTGCAGGTTGTGTTTACACAGAGAGGACAGTAAACAGAGATAAAAACGGAAACAGCAAAAGTATTTATAGAGTGTAGAGTCATTTTTTATGTTTCCAGTATCACTAACACGTGTGGGCATTCAGAAAAATGTTCTAAATGTTAATTCTAGGTTCTACTATTTGCATATTCTGCCCTTTTTGTAACTTAGCTGCACTAAAGACATGTTTGAATTTGTTTGCTTGTTTTGTTCTGTTTCCACAGAGCTGCAGGACTTAAAGTGAAAAGTGATCCCACAGTGAGGAAAAATATCCAGAATCTGCCCACAGATCAGAGGCTTCGTCTGTCTCCCTCTTCTGGTGGAGCAGCTCCGGTGCAAAACGTGGATCATCTGAAACACTCCGTTACAATCAGCCCTCATGTCCGACTCGGAGCAGATAAAGTCAGAAATAGTCGAGGCTACCGTTTGGAGGTCAGCGGAGGCCCTGCAGTGTTGACACAAGACCGAGAAGCGTCGCGTTCACACGTGGGAAGAGGGGTTTGTGTAAACGGTTGCCGTGGAAACGCAGCAGAAACACACACACAGGAGTCGGCGTGACGTTTCTTGGCCCCAAAAACCCCTCTGGAGGGTTTTAAACGTAGGGATGGAAAAACCAGGAGGGGGATTTCTGCTCAGAGCTGAAACTGTCAAAGTCCATTCAAGCTTCTGAGAAATTAGAAAATGTGGCGTTTGATCAGCGGGTAAACAAACGTTATGTAAAGGTTCTACTGACACAAAGTGAGTAACGCTGAAGGTTTGTGTAGTAACGCCTCGAACACGTGAGCTCAGACGTCAACACGAGTGATTAAACACTTTGAAAAGTCATTCAAGGACCTGCTGCCAACAATTTAATACAAAAAATATGGCTGCAGTATAAAAACGACTCATTCAGACGAACTTTTTAAGCCGCAAACGTTTTAAAAAGCTGCCTTGATGTTAAAATATTTCTGTTTATTAATATTTTGTTCAGTTTAGATTCAAATTCCTGCTTTGGTTGGTTTAAAGCTACATTCAGGTTGTGCTAAATTAATTAAATTTGCTTTTTTTCTCTGCTTTGAGTTTGTTTCAAGCCCTTAAAAATGTAAAAAATGTGTGTTTACGGAACAAATTAATTTATTTCTATGTTTGATTTAAGTGGAAAAGCTGATGAAGCTCCGTCGATATGGTTTGTTGGTTGAACATAATTCAATTAGAATTAAAAGCTGCTGCGTTTCTGCTTTTGTGGAGCCAAAACCTTTGTTTCTAGACTGAAGGAACATGAGGGACACACATGTTTTCCATTCATCAGAGATTATCCAACAAGCAGACCTCTATTTGGAGAATTTCTACAAAACAAACACAGCTCACATTGCAGTAGGAGTGCAATGATCAGCAATAACACTATGTTTTGATTAATCTGATCATTATTTTGTTCATTAAAAGTCAGAAATAGTAAAAAAAAAAAATGCTGAGTCAAAGAGAGAATACTTGAGAAACTGGAGCCAGAGAAGCTATTTTTGCTTTTAAAAACCACTTGTTGCTACTTCCTTTTTAGGTTCTACATGCCAGATTGTGTTCTATCAATATTTTTAAAATAATAAATCAATTATGTTGTTAATTTAAAAGACAGAAATAGTAAAAAATGCTGAGTCAAAGAGAGGAAATTTGAGAAACTGGAGCCAGAAATTGTATTTTTGCTTAAAATAAAACCACTTGTTGCTGATTTTTATCAAGTTCTGCTGGACAAACTGCGTTTCATCATTACTTTTGAATAATCCATTAATTAGTTTGTTAATTTAAAGTCAGAAATAGTGAAAATGCTGAGTCAAAGAGAGGCTGTCTGCGCCAGAAAATACATTTTTGCTTTAAAAAAGCCAAAAACCACTTGTTGCTGCTTCACGTTCTCGCCCTGGACGCCCCTATTTTGTCCCTCGTGTGTCGCTGTAATGTGGGTGGAGGCTGAAGAAGGTGAAACACTATCATCATCATCATCATCATCACCATCAGCTGCCAGCAGCCCCTCCCAGCCAGAATCCCCTCCTCTCGCTTGAACGCAGACAGACGCAGACGGCGGCGCAGCGCTCGGACCTACCTGCGCAGCACATGCGGCTGTACAGATGAGAGCCCACTTGCGCGCAGCTCATTTCGTGGATGTAGTTGCTCCGCTGGAACTGAAATCCGCGCTCCATTCCGCCGCAGCAGGACGGCACCGCAGCCCGCATCGCTTCCTCCACCTCGGCCATCCCGGTTCTGTGTTTGTGCCGCGCGTAAAAATCGCAGAGCGCGCTGGGCTCTCCTTGAAAACGCCCCCTCACTCGCGTATCTGTCGTGCGTAATGCAGCCCTCGGAACTTTTTTTCTATGAGAGCCACATGGAGGAGGAAAAACAGTGTCAGATTGCAGACACTTCTCCTCAGGCTCAGCCCACTTTTGTTCTGCTCAGCGAGATGAAGCTCTCCGCGGCTCCATCCTCCTTCGCTGTCGCGCGTAAACGACGCTTTGTGCCACCGAGGCGCGTCTGGGAGGGACATCCCCGAAATACGCGCACCGGAGCAGTTAATGCACCGCGGCTCAGCGTCGCACTGAGCTCCTATTTTAGCCTGAGTGATATCTGTTCCTGTCCCAAGATTACACAACCCGCTCCGGGCCCCTGAATGCAAACTAGAATAACTTGAGGGAAATTATTAGCGACACCGAACAGAGCGGCGCTTCTCTCTATTGTGGAGCTGCGCTGACGGGCACAGAGCAGCTCCACATATTTAACCTTTCCCTGCTGGTGATAAATCAACACTTTCCCTCCGTATCTCCTGCAGCTGTGGGTCATAAATAAGCCAGACAGAGACGTCTTGTTTGCTCTCTTTCTTTGCGCAACTCTCACATTAAAGCGCAGGTACTGGCTGCTGGAGCTCAGAATGCGTTTCATGCCGCTGCAATTAAATGCATTTTACAGAAAGGGAGTGGCTCCGTGAGTAGGATCCTGCTATAGGAATGCAGCTAAAGCAGTAAACATGTCAGCAGAGACCTCACAACAAGCATCATCTTATATCCAAGTTGGTCTGACAAAAGTGAACCAATGAAATAAATGAAGCTGCAGTCAAAACATGTTCTGAGGTTTGAAGTTGTTTGTGGATGTGAACAGGTTTGGAAAGTTGAATATAAAGTAAAAATCAGTGAATCAACAAAAGGTGGAGCTCCAAAAAAATATGTTAAACAGCAGAAAATTGTCCAAAAAAAAAAGAAAATAACAGCAAATAGGTGGAAAAAGCTGATATTTTTAGCTGATTTAAGTATATTTTAAATAATTTGTAACTTCAAGAAATTATTATTTATAAAAATACAGATTTTTTTATGTGTTTTTCTGCATTATTTACAGTTTTGTTTTAAATTTTTTATTTTTTATTTTTTTTACAGTTTACATGTATATTAACACTTTTTTTTTGTATTTTCTTTGTTTTGTCTTTTTTTTTTTTTTACGGCTGACATGTTAGTTAATAATTTTTTAGTGATTTTACCAGATATTAGATGTAATTTAACAAAATAGGGAACAAATGTAAAAAAAAAAAAAAAAAAAAAAAAAAAAAAAA
>NW_007578603.1:144507-146430 GCF_000690725.1 Stegastes partitus
ATTAAATTAAACTAAATCAATATTACATAACCTATTATCTCTAAATCCACTCAGTAAAATCCTCCGACTTCTCAGAAACTCACTGCAACCGGCTGCCAACTTTCACATTATTATAAATAAGACATGACGGATTTTTCTATTAAAACAATATTATTATTATTATTATTATTATAAGAAACTAAAGACTAATTTCTGCTGTTCTCTTGTCTATAAATTACTAACTAAGGAGAGCAGCTGACGGCCCAACAATCCAGTTTCTCATTAATCTCCTGATGACTTCCTCGATTAATCGATCAGTTTATTTTTCCTTCAGTGTTTCTACAAAACGTCTTGTTTTGTCCACAGAGGAGGAAATAAACAGAAAATATTCACATTTACGAGAACTTAGACCTGAAACTGATTAATCGATTATTAAAATAGCTGACGACAAAAAAAGTCGTCAACTACTCGAGTATCTGATTAATCATTGCAGCTCCTGTGTGGATTTAAAATATGTTTATCATTCATATTGCATGATATTTAATTAAATCCAGCATCTTTCCAGGTACTCGTCTAATGTTTTAACCTGATGCAGCCACATGTCCTTATATGTCGAATGCCCCGCCCACAGCGCTGCTGATTGGTCACATGCCACACGCTACAGCCAATCAGCACCAACCGATTAAAGCTAAACTCACGTAAAGGGTCTGAAGTTTAACAGCAGATGTGTGGTATCAGCGTTAAACCCGGGTCATGGTGTTGCTGATAATCTGTCCTGATGTGAAACAACGAACTCATCGTTTGGCTGAACACCATAAAAACACAAAATGTGTGTCAGCGCTGATATAAACGGCTGCTGACGGAACCCAGGACGGACTCTCAGTCATGAGTTCAGTCCCAGATTCCTTTAAGGTCCAGAGGATCAGCAGCAGCGTTTGTTGTGTTTGTCTCCAGGAGACCCGGGTGTTGAGTTTACTACCAGCTCTGTGGCTTTTTTTAACCCGCTGGCTGGAGGTCAAATCCCTTTTACCTACTTCCACCTTCCCGCTGTGTCAAAGGCACCTTGTGGATGTTTACACTAGATATGTGGCGTCTTTGCTTTTGGAGGCTTGATGTAAACAGCGAGCACGCTGTCCGGTCAGAGCGACATCATCCTCAGAGGAGGAAGCTCTGGGTGTGGACGGCCGTCTGCACTGCGGCAGCTTCAGGCTCACATCACCTCCAATGCAAATCAGCTGATGAGATAAAGCAACGGCCCGCTTCAGCAGCGCAGCGTCTGAACCGAGTTTACGGGTCGAAGCGCAGGTTACCGGCAGCTTCAGATCGATCAGACATGTTGACAGGCTGCTCACACTGCAAGAAATGGACTTTTAAAACATTTTTTATTGTATGTTTTGAGTAATTTACTGATATTTTACAGATTTTTCTCATCAACCAGCAAAGTCACAAAACATTTTATTACAACACATTTTATTTTATTATTTTATTTTATTTTAAAATGGCTCAAACCTGTAAATATACTTTTTTTTTTAAATTGTTGTTTTGCAAAATTTTACTTTAAATTCCTTTTTAAAATGACATTGAAAATCATATTTTTTATTTGAAAAAAAAAAAAGTATATTCATTTTCAACTGTTATTTTACAGATTTTCTCAATTTTGCAACATTACGGGTAATAAAGACTCAAAAAAGCTACATGTATGTGTTTATTAAAATATAGATAACATAAATGGTGATTTTTTTTTGAAGATTGAAATACAGTAAAAAATGTTTAATTTTACAATCAAACATTTGTAAAACTTTACATTTTGGCCTGTTTGTACATATTTTTAATTTGCAGATTATATCCAACAAAATCATTAAAAAATTACATTAATTTACATATTGATTGTAAAAAAACAAACAATGTCCATTAAAAAAAAATTTTTTAAAAAGTTTGTACCAA
>NW_007578603.1:146499-148423 GCF_000690725.1 Stegastes partitus
GTGATTTTACCAGATATTAGATGTAATTTAACAAAACAGGGAACAAATGTAAAAAAAAAAAAAAAAAGTAAAATTCTTTAAACTGCTAAAACATTGATCTTTTTTACAGTGTATTTGGCACAAATATTCCAAAACAACCAACAAAGTTAATTAAATTGAGCTACAGTCTGATTTAGTGATTTAGTTCTTAAGCTCTTTGTGAATACAAACACAAAGACTTGATAAAAGTGTGTTTCAGATGTTTGAAACAACTAAAAGTTGGACTGATGGAGGTTGAAAGTGTTCTGATTTCTGCAGGAACTGGTGTCAGAAGATCTAAAAAAAGCTGAGGAGGAGGAGACGCGCTTCAGGGCTTCAGAACATCAACACTGTGGATCTCAGTGTTTCTGTTTTAGCTGCAGCACCAGACAGAAGATCAGCTCAGATCAGATCAGAGGTTTAAGTCTCCGTCGGGGGCGTGCAGGGACATGGTGGGCGTCCATTGTCTCCGGCACTCGGTGTTCCTCCACAACCACATGTGTTTTTCACTTTCCAGCTGCAGCAGCTCGCTCTGTCATTACTGTCGTAGTGAAAGGAGGCAGGAAAAGTGAGTCACGGCTGCAAACCACCAGCCAGAAACGGGAACCTGATCCCGCCGTGAGCTGAATGTGGCTCAACGGACCGTCTGCCCAACACTGGAGCACGACTGGGTGTGGCTTCCTCCACCGATTCAGGCGGCTGCTGCAGAGAAAAGGCCGCTTTGTGATCCTCCGAGCCTTCAAAAGGGCGAAATAATCAACGGAAAGCTCGAGGCTGAAGAGACAACAGAGGCTGGCATCAAGGCTGAAGGAGAAAAACCAGCAGGAGGCCTCTGGGGGAGCCGCTGCTGGTTTACGAGTTCTGCAACGACGTGAGGAAAGTCTGCCATGTGCGATAGCATTGTTCATGTTAAAGTGTTGTAGCTAGCCTCGTTCTGCTCGTAAACTGCTAACACACGACCCAACAGGCTCAGGAAGAGTACAGGAACACAAAGTTGTGTTCAGGTAAAGTTGGAAAACAAAAAATCAGATTTCTGATTTCATAAAAATGGGGATCATAAGTGGTGCTATGAGCTTAAAATACAACAAACTGACTGGACAGGGCTGGAAGCAAACACCTGATTTTCAACTTCTCAGCAAATAAACAACAACAACGGCTGATAAACCCGACAAGAAGCACTAAAGACCCAGTTAGCATGTGTCTAGGTAACATGTGAAACTACTACGTCATGAATTTAGCTTCATTTACTTTAGTTTTGCCTCCATTAAAGGTCAACATTTATATAAAAATACAGTTTTACTGCCATGAAATCAGAGTGGCTAACGGGCTGGGTTAATCAGATGCACTGATAATGAACGTTATCCACGTTCGTCGCCTCCAGTTGTTCAGGAGTGTTTCCTCTGAGCTGATTGGAAGCATCAGGATCAATATGAGCGTCGTGAACAGCACAAGTAGCCAGATTAATCCCCGACATGGAGCCAGGACGGAGCAGCAACGATAAACGTCGTGTCTGTTTTATGATGCTCTGATGATGTTATATTTCCGTTTTACTGGTAACGTCTGATCCCTCCCCTAAAGCTAAACCAGTTCTCCGTCTCGTTGAGTCTTTTGCTCTTTTTCAGCCTCAGCAGCAGCAGCCTGCAGCCTGTTCTGTGCACCGCTGCTTCCTATAACCACATATAGACCACGACCCGATTCATCTCTGAAGCAACGACACAAACAAAGCAACACGTTGCCGAGTGACGACGAAAACACGTCTTCTGTCGGCATCCGCTGCCTCAGTTTGATGAATTATGATCATAATTAGTTTTCAGCATCAGAGAAACAAAACGATAATAACAGACGTTGTAGCTCCGCAGTCTGCAGGTCCAGGATCAGTACTGAACTTATTATACAGGTATTGGTG
>NW_007578603.1:150987-162075 GCF_000690725.1 Stegastes partitus
TACAGATTTTTTTCTGTACCAAGACAAACAGGATTTCATTCTTTAACAATGTGTGACTATTAGGTTGCACTTTTTTTTTTTTTTTTTTTTTTTTTTTTACAGTTTTTAAATGTTTTTTATTTGCTGTTGTTTCCACAGTTTGGGAACATTTCAGTTTTTCCACTTCTGTTTTTTTCCTCTAGTTTTCTTTTACAGCGTGCTGCTGTGACTCTGTTTGCCCAGAGTTTACCCGTCCAACCACTAATCTTGGCAGCTCGTATTTGATTTGTGCGTCAGCTGAGTGACGATCACAGAAAACATGCAGCGAAGCCGCACAGTCGACACGATGGAGCTTCTCCTGAACCAGAAGCTGCAAGAGGAAACTCAGCAGCTTCAAAATGAGTTTCGATAACCGGGGTTTGATTTTCTTTGAGCATTTTAGACATTTTTACTAATTTAATGCACAGAAATTAAAGCGAAATGCAGATTTTGGTCAAACGAGGCACCAGACTCCCCTCAGAGGCCCGTTCTGAGAAACCTGCTTTTAATTTGTCTGTTTTTTTTGCATCACATTTTACACGTCAAGCTGTTTTCCTCGCAGGAGAAAGTTCTGCTTGTCGCTGCTTTGAACTCGTCTGATCACAACAACGTCAGGAATGTCGTGACAACCAGCAGCTCTTATCTGCTCAAGGTGTGTCTCAGCTGGCTTCGAGTGATTGTGAAGTTTATGGTGCAGATTAAGTGGCGACGGGGGGGAAAGTACAGCAGCAAGGCTCCAGGTTAGCGCAACGATTAGCAGGATTATGTGCACTTTAAACTCCTCTCCTGCATCCATTCAACCCCTCAGAGCTAATTTCTGTGAATTAAAAGAAGTTTTTTCATGCTGTATCTTCCAAGATATATATATTAAAAAAAAACACCACATGGACGTATTCACAACATAAAACCTGCTTTTGACTGGAGGCCATCTTTAAATCTGGATTAGGAGGACGAGTCATGATGTGACTGAAGGCTACTTCATTGTTCTGTCAGTTTGCTGAACCGTCAGGTGGACAAACAGGTTCCTCGGAGGTGTTTTCTGCTCTCTGAGCTTCGTCCTTTATGCTGCTGCCTGCAGCCCGTCACTCAGAAATCCTTTAATTTCCCTTCAGGGCGTGTCGCCTGCAGGCGTGTTTGACAGCGACAGCAGCGAAGCCGGAATGTCTGAGGTGTGTCTGCTCACGTTACGGCCACAGACGGCTGCAGGTAACCAACAGTAAGTCATTATGATCCTCTGGCAGCGTGCGATCAGTCGGGTAAGGAGGATAGTTTAACGTTTAGAAGCACGGCGAGAACAAACAGGAGGATTATTTCTGCTGAACAGCCTCGAGTCAAATCGAGTCACTTCAAAGGAAAAATGTGACTTTTTCTCCACAATTATATCAAATAGTTACAGAGTCAGCCCACTCAGAAGTTTATATTAAATCACATTTCTATTAGAAGTTAAATATAAAATATAACCTCTATGTCCAACTGAGTCTCCTCCAACTTTTACATTAATTTAAATTAAATATTAAAGGATATTAAAGACATAAGTAACATTTCTTAAAGTTTAATTTAACGCCAACAAATGGAGCAAATGAGTCCTGGAAGGTTTTCCTTTTATCTATTGTTGATTAGTTTCTCAATCAGTTAATCAATTTTTAAAATGTTTTGTCCATAAAACGTGAGAAACTGTTGAAAAATGTCGATCAGTGTTGACATCGGAGGAAAGAAACCAGAATATTTTCACATTTAAGCAGCTGAAATCAAATAATTTTAATGAATTGTTAATTGGATTTATACTGAAATAGAAGATTTTAATCTTGTCAGACCGGCTGCACCTGACTCGTATCTTTATCATCAACGTATTGGTTTATGTAGAGCCGACATGAAATAGTTAAAAATGCCAAAACAACAACATGGCTAATTATTATTTCAATTACTGATTGATTTGTTGATTATTTTCTTGTGTTTTTTTGGTCACCACGGCGAAGAAAACAATTAGAAACAAGTGTTGTTTTGTTCACAGCTCACATATGTTCAGTTCTGTGTCACAGAGGAGGAAAATATTCACATTTAAGAAGCTAAATGAGAGAATTTCACCATGTTTTAAAACTAATTTGTTGTGACATTTTACAGAATAATAGACATGTGAATAGATTTACACAGAATTATGAACAACAACTTGTTTAGTCTGCTGTGAATGAACAATCATAGATATTTGCTGGTCATTGATCTCATGAAACGAGTAGTTTTATGATTATTGATTATTTTGGCTCTAAATTGAAAAAAATAATCTGTTGATTAATTTCTTTAGTTTTTAGTCTATAAAATGCTACAAACTGAGAATTTTGACAATTTTTTAAAGTTTTCTTGGTCTCGACATCGGACTGAAATGGGAAACATGGACACATCTACGTGCATTTACTTGACAACAGTTTGATTAATTAGTCTTAATTTCTTAATTGATCCCATTTTTTATCCTGTAAGATCGGCTGCAACTGACTGACATTTTAATTATTAACACAGGTTTTAATAATATTAAATACTCCTGCGACTAATAATAATAAATCGTATTAAAACTGGTTGTAAAGTGTAAACAAGTGCAGCTGCAACTAATGATTATCGTCATTATTGATTAAACAGTTGATTATTTTATCACTTTTTTTTCCTCTATCAAACGAGGAACGTCGATCAGAGTTTCTTAAAACATGACTTGAAGCTTGTTTTGTTCACAACTCAAACACGGAGGAAAGAAACCAGGAAACATTCACATTTAAGAAACTTTTTTTTCCTTCTAATCGATCAACCGATTAACCGACGACAGCCTGCCATTAGTGGAACCGGTCTCTGCTGACATTTAAAGCCACAGTCGTCTGCTTTAACCTTCAGGCTGCAGCAGCAGCAGCAGGTCCGACGGCCTCCAATCTTCCCCCAACTCTAAAAAACATTCCAGCCTCCCGAAGGTTCCCACAGCTCTGAGCAGATCTGTAGCAGAAGGTGATGAAGCACTTTTTTTTTTTTCTTCGTCTATAGATGCTGAGCTTTGCAAACTCCTGCGACGTCATCACCCGGCGGCGCTGACGGGGTTAACGGCAGCACAGGAAGCCGGCAGAGAGAGAGGGGGGCGGTGAGGAAGGAGCTCAGAGGCGACGGCAGCTGCCACCGACGGCTACCAACCGTTTGCGCAGAACAAAAAACCATCTCCCGGAGCGTCTTACCTTGCTTCTTGCGAACCCTCCACTGCCAGACCAGGATCAGGGTCACGACGTGGCCCACGACCACCAGGGTCGGGAACACATGTCCAGGGGGGCTCGCCGGCATCGGGCCTGCTACGAAGTGGAGAGTCCCGGTGCTGTGGAGGCAGGTGGGAGGGCGGCCGAGGGTGTGTGGGGGGGTGAAAGGTGAGGAGGGAGCGTGGGAGGGGAGGCGGGGGGGAGTTTCTAGGGGTGTGGTGGCATCGCGGACTTTAAAAAGCAGCTGAAGCCGAGCCGTCCGGGACTTTTTACGAGAGGCAGAAGAAGGGAGAGAGGCAGCCGTCCCTCCCTCCCTCCGCTGTGACTCAGTCCTCTGGCTTAACTCCCTCCCTCCCCCTTTTTTTCTCCCTCTTTTTCAGCAATATTCACCCCTTTCTGCCTTTAAAAGTCGTTCCCAAACCGGCTCCTCCAACCACCGGCGGCTCCTCAGCCCTGACGAGGTTATAAATAAGTTTTTGCCCTCTCCCAGCGACTCCCCTGGTCTCGCCCTGCAGCCTATCTGCAGGAGTTAATAATACATGAGGCTGCTTTGTGTAACACACTCGCTGTGCTCGGCCTGGATAAGGAAGCAAACTAACCCCGAGTCAAGGTTTCCGACTCTTGCGCTGCGTCTTGCTACGGGTCATATATCAGTCGAGCCCCTTCCTCCTTTTCCAAATATTTACGCCGAGCCGAGCCTCTCCATCGCGTCGCAGCCCACTCATGATCGACTCATTACGTAACTTCATTGTGTTTCCAGCTTAATTGCTTCCTGATGCTTGGACAGAACAACCACTGGGTATAAACTCCTTTAACTGGATGCAGTTTTACCACCAATCTACACATTCAGCCTCTAAGTCGTGCACAGCTCTGCAGGTTTTTTTTTTTAAACCTCTGTTGTTAAAACACAGAAGAGCCTGGAGGGTGAATCTCTCCTTGAACCCGATCTAGTCCTCGTGACACCTTCAACTCTGTTATTTACATATTTGAAAACCCGTCGGTCGGCTGTTATTACAACCGCTCGCTGTTTCCATGTAATCGTTAAACAAAATGCGAAGCCAACTTTTGAAATGTTGCCAGAACTGCTTGTTTCTATCAACAGATTTATAGCAAATAAACGAGGCAGCGTAGTGTCACCAGGAGGTGGCGCTGTAGGCTACGTTAGCCTCGATAAACACAGCAGAAGAAGCCGTGAACGAAACCGGTTGCTGCCTAACGGCTTAAAACGTCAAGAAAAAGAAGATGCAAGACTTTATACTCGAGGAAAATGTTTTCAATCAGAAAATCTGTAATTATTCTAAATGTCGGATAGCGTCGGCTACGTTTCAGACGAAAACAACGAAAGAACTACGACAGAACTTAAGTGGAAAATGTGTTTCTATCTCAAATTCAGATCAACAATCATCTCTTTAAAGTCAAAGACCACCTCAAGCAAGCAGATAAACTTTTTTAATGCAAAATTGGGCACGTTTTTGTGATTTAAAAAATGACTTTGGCATTTTTAAACCTGTACGTCAGCTATGATTACAGCTGCTTTCAGTCACTGTGCATGTTTTTTTATATAATTACTGTGCAAATTAATCTTTTAAAACCTTGGGAAAAAAAATCGAAAAGGTATTTAAAAAAGGAGAAAAACGTGACTTAGGTTAATTTACGATCACTGCTTTGGAGTGACTTATCGAGGCTGCACAGTGTCACCACAAGGGGGCGCTGTAGGCCATGTTAGCTACAATAAACAGTGTAGAATGAGAAGGAAACAGAAACCAGTTGCCAACTGCAAAAAAAAGTTTAAAAAAAAGAAGAAAAAACAAAACTTTTTACAAGAGAAATCAGGAAAGTTGTAAAGATTCCTCTATGTGCGATTTTATCAACGTCTTTTACGCCGTCCGGAGACGAAAACAACAAAAAAACTACGTCAGAACTTAAGCAAAAACGTGTTTCCATTTAATATTCAGATCAACAATCAACTCTTGAAAGTCAAAAACCACCTCAAGCAAGAGGATAAACTGTAAAATCTTCCCAAAAAATGTAAATAAATAAATAAAAATGTGACTTAGGCTACTTTCCAAAAACTGCTTTGGAGCGACTAAACGAGGCTGCATAGTGTCACCAGAAGGGGGCGCTGTAGGCTACGATAGTTTATATTAAACAGTAAAAGAAGCCAGAAACAAAACCTGTTATTTGCTAACTGCTAAAAAACAAACAGACAGACGTGTACATTTACAAGAGAAAAGAAGTTTTTGTGAGAGCTCCTTCCATCCATCTTCTACGAAGCGCGTTAAAACTTTTTTGTTGTTTTTGTGCTGTTTCCATCTACGTTTTCTAACGCGACATTCAAAAACGCAGGTAAAATACTGTAAACACGTGGAACACAGCTGTTGTTGTTGCTCACTTTACACTCAGAGATTGTCAGTCAGTGATTTCGAAGCAAACTTTTGAGAATTATGTCTTTTAATATGAATTGCTTCAGCGTTAATAAACTACGACGCTCAGAGCTGTCAGAAGGTGGCGCTGTAGGCGACGCTAGCGGCAATTAACAGAGTAGAAGAAGGAGCAAACATTCAAAAAATTCGTTTATACGAAGAAGGCTTACAAAAGACAAATGAAGAGAAGTCTTGGTTGTTTTTTAATTGGGAAAGTTGTAATTATTCTTCAGGTTTCGTTTTGTCTGGACATGAAAACGGAAAAAAAAAAGAGAAGTTGAATCTTAAATACGTGAAAAGTTCTGAAAAAAAAACATGTTTCCATCTCTAATGAAGCAAAATAACTGCATTGAAAAAGTCAAAAGAGAACAAGTTTTTGGTCAAAATGAGTCATTCCTGTTAACGTTTTCTGATGTGATACTTAAAAATGCACATAAAAAAACATTATTACAGCCAGTAGAAGAAGAAAACCGCCTTAGAAAACCTCACAGCAGAAGACTGAACAAACAAATCGTGTCCGGAAGTGTTTTCAATCAGGAGAGTTGTAATGAATCTTTCATGCGGTTCGGTATTAAACAGACTTCATGTTGTCCTGACATGAAAACGTAAACAGATGTTTATTAATTGAAGGTGTTTCCATTTCTCAAGAAACTCAAAACCCACCTCAGGCTGAATCTGTTCAACCATTTTTTTGCGAAAACCTGTTTTGAATTTTGCAAAATACCTAAAAACTCAAAACCGCGAAAACACGGCTAACGCCACTTCAGACTCATATCTAACCCTTTAAACAACCTGTAATTAGGACTAATTGCTGCCGCCGTGATCGTGACCACATTCCTCTGTAAGTGCTTCACCTGGTTCTCAGGAATAAAGCGATCCGTTTGTTGCTTTGGGTATTAACTCCAGTTGCACAACGCTGACTGTAATTGCAAAAAATAACAGACGCGTCCGACACCTGCTTGCATCACCGCCGAAGACGCCTGACGTCTGGCTGCAGGCGAAACGGCGTCGCTGCCAACGTTTTCTGTTGTCACGAGCGGAAACCCAACACCAAGGCCCGTGTCACGATCGCACGTTGCAAAAAATAGACGACGCAACCCGGACCTGGAGCTCAACCTCTACATGGACGGGAATTTACAGCAGGCGCTCTGAAGCACAGGCCCTGAAGTGACTCAAAACAGACGTGGAAGGAGAAAAGGCTCATTGTTCGGCTGCAGCGGTTCATTTTGGGTGAAACCTTAAATGATCCCGGGTTGGTTTTGTTTTTTTTTAAAAGCAAATCCCCCAAAGTCTCAGAAACTGGCAGCGCAATTTGCCAATTAGTTCCAGTGAAACGCGAGTAAAGGGAGCAATAAAAGCAGGAGATGGAATGGATCCACTCCAGCGCTCCTCGATGGGAGGAGTCCGCCCACTCCCACTCCGCTCACATGTGAGTCCCGGACTGTAATGCACACTCCTACATACACAGTATAGACAAACCTCCCAAGATCACAGCCCGTCGGGTACGAAACTCTTAAAATGCTCCAAAAAAAACACAGTCATGACACAAACTTTCCTGGCAGCTCAGGTGAGCGACGCCAGGAATGCCAGAGATGTTTTCTAATCCCCACTGGTGACACTGGGAGTGGCACTGTCCTCACATGGCACGCACAACGCAGGAAACTCAACCCTGCATAGTTAATTCCATCTGCAGCATCCTGATACGAACCACAGAGACTCCTAAAAAGGAAGGATTTCTGCCTAAAGTAAAAACAGACAAACCAACCCCAGCCTACCGTTCGGAGGTCCTGAGCAGAAACAGCAGCACAAGTCCATCTCGTCCGAGCGTCTTCGCAACTTTTAGAGAAAACGCAGAACTGCCAAGGAGTCAGATCTGACCTCACGACATTGTGTTCTGATCAAAACCAGGGGGGCGTGCAGGCAGGAAAAAAAAAAAAAAGAAAAAACCGAGAGGGAGAAGCGGAGGCACAGCTGGGAAGTAAAAACTAGACGGCGTTGCGAGTTTGATTCAATTTCCTCAGTGGAAACAGCATCTCATGCGTGGTGGGGTTCTGTTTTTTTTTCGACGAGCGCCGCTGGATGGATTCCACGTGCAGAAAGAGTCCGAAGGACACATTCACATTTTCTTACAGGGTTTAGACAAAGAGCGGAAAACATGATTTTTGCCAAGCAGTAACAAAGGCTTCACTGTGGAGGCTATAAAAAAAGAGCTGGAGACAGTGCAATTATGCCCCTTCTCCACAGGATATGGATCATTCTGTGTGAACGCTGTGATTTAAGGCTCTGACATTTTGCTAATATCAGTGAAATATGTGACATTCTCGGCTGGGCACAGCAGCAGCTTTGTTGGGTCTCACGCTTCCATCCGACCGACTGTAGTGTGATGCTGTTGTGATTTAGGATTCATTAATCGAGGACTAGTTCTCGGGCTGCACTTTTACGACACAAAAGGAGCGATTTGGGTGAAAACACCAAACATCTACTGGTTCTAGTGTCTCAGATTTTCCGACATGGAACATGTAAAATGTTATCGACCTGGTAAAGCGACGGCACTTTTAGTGTTGTTCACGCTTCATTCAGACTCTGACAAAGAAAGACGTGATACAGTATTTGTCCTACATGCGTAGCTGGACAGTATAAGTGATGTTTGATGCATCGTATTGCAGTAACACACAAAAGACTGTGAATCTGTGACAGTTCACCTGTCGGACATAAAGAAAAGTCCACAGTTTGACTCACTGTCGGATTCTAATTCATTCTGTCTCCGTGTCGATTTCTGATGAAATCTAATGACGTTACTGCTGTTGTTCTGTCTCTCTGGTTCTTTGATGTTGAATAAACTCAGAGGAAACACTCCTAAACTCCTGAGTCTGTCTTCTTTGCACTAAAGTTTTATTTCATGTGTTTTTTTTTTGTGGCTCTCTGTGAAGGTTTTGCATTAATATTTATTAATTCAGAGGAAAGACTCCTAAAGAAGCAACAAACTAAACTCTCGTCTTCAGTCTGTCGTCTTTGCAGCAAAGTTGTATTTTTATGAGTGTTTCATGTGTTTTCTGGGCTTCAGTGAAGGTTTTGCACCAAGATTTTTGCTGGTATTTAATAAATTCAGATGAAAAAACTCCTAAACAACTGGAAGCAACAAACTAAACTCCTGAGATCTTGTTTACATTCTGTCAAAACCTGGATTTGATCAGTTTTTGTTGAATTTTACTCATCTGATCTGTTAAGTTAGTCCATCTTTATTGCAGCAAAGTTTGATTTTTTATGAGGATTTCAGTCAGTAATGGTCAGATAATGAATGAGGAATGTGTTTTCTGGGCTCCAGTGAAGATTTTGCAGTAATATTTGTGCTCGTATTTAATAAATTCAGATGAAAAAACTCCTAAACAACCGGAACTAAAGTGCGAAGATCTTGTTTACGTTTTGTCAAAACCTGGATTATTGTTAAATCTCATTATTCTGACCCATTAAAGTTCATCTTCTTTGCAGTAAAGTTTTATTTTTATGAACACTTCAGTCTGTAATAGTCAGATACTGAATGAGGAATGTGTGTTTTTCTTTGTGAAGATTTTGCACCGACATTTGTGCTTCTGGTATTTAATAAACTCAGACTCCTAAACAACTGGAAGCAACAAACTAAACTGCTGAGATCTTGAATTAACAGCTACCGTTGAATCTTAACCATTAACGTCTGTCTTCTTTGCAGTAAACTTTTATATTTACGGGCATTTCTGTCCATAACAGTGAATAATGAAGCAGGTTTGTGTCTTTTGTGGAGACTCTGCAGCAGGATTTGTGCTGAAATGTGGCTGAACCGTTCCCCAAATCGCAGCTCGATCGAAGTTCAACACTCGTGCATGAATATCTGTGAACGCATGCAGCAGGTCAGACTTGTGCAGAAACGTTTGCAGGTCTGAAACGCGTTCACGAAGCTAAAAGGTTCAGGTACCGTCTGGAGTGCAGGTCTGAAGTGGATTCTGGATCAGTTTCCGTATAATTGCAAGCTGAAATTTGTTGCTTTTGGATTCTATTGTGTCGACATTTTACTGAATTATTCATCCGCTAAAAGCACCGACGACAGCCCTGCGTCTACTCCTCGATGTAAATATCTGCTAACCGTGCAGCTGTGCGTGATCCCTCGGACCACCCAGGCCTGCTGCTGCCTCACTGCCACGATTGTATTCACTATTGTGTGCAGCCAGTCAGGGCTCTTCCTGCCGCCGACGCCCCTCCTGATTTACCACCAAGAAACCCGATCCTGGACACCGGCGGGCAGCGTGGGAGGCTCAAGGTCCTCGGTGTGGAGTTTGCTCCAGTCTCTAAATGAACACGTGTTGCTCGGCAGAACAAACGAGTAATTCTGCAGGAAAACAAGCTAAAAACAACAAAAGCCGACAGCGGAAACAAAGGCCCGGTGCTGTTATGTGATACAGCAGCTGCAGACACACCCTGATACCTGCTGCCTCATCCTCTCCTCTGCACCAGCCCACGCCGGCCATAAAGCATTTCCGTGCTGACACCTTTTGGTAAGAAGACAGAACTGTTCCTACCTTGGCCGCGCTGAATCAAAGCCTCCATGTGGTCTCTGGTGAAAGTCACCTCCATCCCGGCTCAGAACGCTGAGTCCTCCGTGCTACATTAAAGCCGACTGCTCGTTCATTCATTCGGTCGGGTCTTTTAGGATGCTGGGGTTTGGTGCCGGGTGCAGGCTGGGCTGACTCAGGGGCAGATGAAAGGTGGCACCATGTTCTCATCTGGACCGCGGCGCTGCTGCTGCTGCTTCGCCCCGTTTCGCGGAGGCACGGGCAGGAAAAGCTGAGTGTGGTTTAATTGGACTCACATTTCCCGGCCTCTGCTGAGTCATGTATCAGCAACGGCGATGGAAAAGTTCTCAGCAGCCTGAAGGTAAAGCCTGGCAGCAGTAGCCGGTCTTTGTGTTTGTATGGGAGGAAACCGGCCACGCTGGATGCTCAGTGCTCTGGTGAATAAAGTCAAAGCAGCAGCAGGACAACATGCAAACTGGATCCCGCTTTCTCCCAGCAGATGGCAGAACTAACCCCAGGCACTGCTGGGCTAACAACATGCAGTGTGTCCTCCTGTTGAGGCAATTCCACTGTTTAAAGAAGTGATTGACTTCATTTTTCTGCTTCTATTTAATGAGTTTTTACAACAACCGAGCAAACAAAAGCAGCACAATGACCTGTGTTCACGTTAAAGCCACTATGACGAGAGTTCAGAGCCCAAAACCTCACAAAACCTCACATAACCTGACATAACCCCACCTGGACCAGTGTGGGAAAGTTCACACCAAACTGGGAAAAAAAAAAAAAACCCAAATGTGACTTTTTAATATTTTCCTCACCGGCTCCTGTGAAGACACTGATACTTCAGGGCAGGAGCGAATGTAGAAAAGCTTGAACGGCAGCATA
>NW_007578603.1:162380-163709 GCF_000690725.1 Stegastes partitus
AACCTCATCTTGACTTTCTGTCTCTAACTTCCAAAAATCAGAAGTCATGATGGTTCCTCTGCTGTCTGTGCTGTTTGTATCAGTGCTCGGTGATGCAGCGAACACATTGATCATGATTAAATGTCAAAAATGTGAAAACTGATCAATAATTTTCACTCGTTTTCATCATTATTGATCATTTTTAAAGTCCTATTTTTAATAAATATCAGCAAAAAAAACCTTTTAATTGGAGTTTGACCTATTTATGAAGGCAGACAGGGAATAATTTTAACGTTGTTAACAATGAAAAACACACTAATTAATACATATACGCGTATAAATTAAAATAAACAAGCATAAAGCTGTTCTCTCACCTTCATTCAACTTCAATGCATCATAAATCTGAAGTCTTTTTTTTGCACACTGGTTATATGTTATGTCATTTTGCATCATAGATTTTCTCCATTTTTGCACATTGTATATTTTCTGTATTGTATATTTTGCACTTTTTTTCCCCCTTCAGATTTTGGGTAATAATTTTAACATTTTCTCTGGTTTGAATTTCTGCAAAACAAACGGACTCCATAAAGGATGTTTAGGATTAAAAAGAGAAGCATTTCCATATCTGATAATGTGTGAGAAGGATTTATAAAGTAGCTGCCTGGATAATATTAATAAAAGCAACAAGATTATAGTTATTAATGTTATCATACGAGGTGACTGAACTTAGTCCTGTTTTCTTCTGTATGTACATTTATCTACATGTCTTTGTGTAATTAGAGACGACCTCGATGACCGACACGCTGATGATTACATTCTGCTCTAAGGACAGAAATGGTCTGAACACGACGGAACAAAGATTCATCAGACGCAGCACAGACGGTCAGGCAGGTTAAACGAACATGCCTTCTGTTCGTGTTCACACCAGGAACTCCAGCGTTTATCTGCGGTGCGATTAAAACAGATTTAAAGCATCACAGCACAGAGCGTGAAGGCCGACGGTGAAGCTCAGCTCACGTTTGTTGTCTGTGTTGCGTTCAAGTTCAATCACAAGAGTTTCGGTTTAGTCTCATGTTTGTTAAATTTAACAAGCGAATGTTAAGTGTTGGAGGGAAACTCCAGACGCCGTGTTTTTAAAAAAGAATTTCATGAAGAGTTTAAAAAAGAAAAAAAGGAAGTCTAATTTATTCAGCTGCTGAACACTTTGTTTATACTTCACTAAACTAGGAAGTGCAAATATTACACTTTTTACTGCACGTTGTAAAAAATATAAACGGATAAAAATAAAATATATTTTTTTAAATGGCAGCAATGTGCCAGAAAATAGACATTAAAATAATAATAATAAAA
>NW_007578603.1:163719-171907 GCF_000690725.1 Stegastes partitus
AGGAAGTGCAAATATTACACTTTTTACTGCACGTTGTAAAAAATATAAACAGATAAAAATAAAATATATTTTTTTAAATGGCAGCAATGTGCAAGGAAATAGACGTTAAAATAATAATAACAAAAAATATATAATAAAATAAAAAATACTGTAACGTAAAAAAAAAACAAAGATAACTGCAAACATCTGTAAAATAATTACATTTATTTGCTGACTTAAATATTGTCAAGATAAAGTTTAATTTGATGGTCAAACATAAAATAAATAAATAAATTTGGGCCTATTTTTCACCGTTAACGTGTAAATTATTACTGGCTGTGATTTTACTATGTTTTATTTAGAATTTCACAAAAAAAACTGAAAATCAGTAATTAAAAAAACAAACTGTAAATTGTGTGATAAAAAAAACTACTGTTGAAAACATCTGGTTAAAAAAAAAAACACTTTCTGTTTTACAGTGCACTGTGTTTGTTTGATTATTGAACTTAAGTTCGTAGGTTGGTGCATCTTGTATGTTCAGAATAATCATTAAGAGTCAAATTATTGCTCAAATAAAGTCTTTTTTGTTTGTTTGTTTGTTTTGTTTACAGCACATTAAAACAGTTGTTTTAAAAAATTCTTTCCAGTAAATAAACTGAATATAACTAACCTTTAAAATCAACCCAAAAAGCCTGAATACTGAGACGAGGACTCTACTAGAGTGTAAAACTGAAGTGATATAAACATACATTAAGCCTGAGACCCTCCAGTGATACCAATTAAGGGGATTAACTCGATTAACTCGTTAAGTATTACGGCTAACTATTAATTTCAAAACAAAGCATAAACAGCACGACTCCATGTTTCTTCTCTTTAAACCACAAACACAAAATGAATCACAGACTTCAGATATCAGGCCGCTGCGATCTTCATCCAGTAAAATGACGCCTAATTGGCACTTTGCTCCTATTTAGCCGCATCGAAACCGACAAGAGCATCAGTCGTGTCATTAGAAGATCTGATTATGCTCCCTAACAGAAGCTCTGGCCATAGCAACGCCTGCAGAGACTCTACAGCAGGAAGGAACAGCTGGAGGAGGAGGAAGAGGAGGAGGAGGAGGAGGAAGCTCAAACCTTCTGAGGAGGTCTCCTGAACATCTGCATCCATCTCAGGGTCTCCAGTCATGGAGCTCCAGTTTTCATGAAGTGGAGGGAAGCTCAGGGCATTGATTGGACGTTCTGATGGAGCTGCAAGGTCGGAATAACCCAACAAAGTTTTCGAGGCGACGTAAACCCGAGAGATGACTTCAGGAGGAACTGTCTTCTCCGAGACCTTCCTGGATGGTGTTGAGTCTTGGTTGGGAGTTTTAGCTTCCATCATGGAGCCAAAGACCTCAACGTTCAGCTGCTTTACCCCGACAGCATCACATTTAGACTCCTCCTGGGCGTCTCTGGTCACCACATCAGCAGCTATCACCTCCTCAAGAACATCTCCTTCATTTTTCTCCTCCTTTTCAGGGTCGGTTTGAAGGTCCACCACCACATTTGCACCAGATTCAACCTGAGGAACCACCTTTCTGGAGATATTTAGGGTTCTTTCATCAAGAACCAGCTCGTCTGTCGGCTCTTTGGTTGCAACCTTCTGCACCTTGACTTTAGGAGGCATCTCTTCAGGGTTCAGGGAGGAAGAGAGATGTTGTTTTCTTGGCCTTCTTGACTGAGTGAAGACAAGAAGCTCCAAAACTGCTACCGTGAACTTCTTCGGCCCAAAGTTCTTCCTTGTGTCTCCTGAAATCCATCAAGTTTTGAACCCTAGTTTGACCAAAGCTTCTTGGACGTCCGTCAGGTTCTTCTCTCCTGTGGCAGTAAACATGCCTGTCCGAATGTCCTTCTTGGTTTCTTCTTTCAGTTTGGGGTTTTGAGAAGTAAGGTTTGAGGGTTTTTCCTGAAGATGCATTCGTGCGTTGAAGCGTCGCGGGTACGATCTCCGGCGGCAGGTGCAGGTGATCTCTAAGGTGTACGATTCCTTCATCGGTGAGGTAATAATAGGCGTGCTTCCAAACAAAAGTCTCCCTGACGTAGCCTCTAGATTTGAGGGAGGCCATCGCGCGGAGCACCTTCAGGTTGGTCACGCCGTCGATGTCACGATGCATCGACTGCGGCCGCTTGTCCTTCTTCACCACGACGACGCCGTCCTTAAACAGAAGCTCATAGACGGCCCTCAGGTCGGCTGACGGCATCACCATCCCAGCCACCATGTTGGCTCACTTCTCCACCACCTCTCACAAACTAAACCTGCAAAAATCCCTCCTTCTACGTCACTTCTTTGCTTCGCCGGTTGGAAGCGTTTTGCATCCGGTTGCCACCATGAGTCAGCATCAGGAGCAGCGACGCTCAGAACCCCTCCTACCTCCTCGGTCCAACGACGAACAGTGTGGACGGACGGCGAGAGGGAGGAGAGGAGGAGGATGTGAAGGACAGAGAACAGAAACCAAAAGCATCAAAAGAAGCTCAGTGGAGGAGATCTGGAGCCTGAAGGCAAAGCTGCTGAAAACAGAACCAGCATCACGGTGGTCGGACTGAAACAGAACAACGGTGCAACAACAAATCAACAAGTCTGACGGGAAGAATGCTGGAGGGTCCAAAAGTTACCGACACAAAAAGCACTGATTCTCTTTTATAATAAGTAAATATAACGGTAAGAATAAACGCACTTCTTGTTTTAATCCTTCAATATTTATGTAGTTTATCTGTGAACAAATCAGACACCTGAAAATCTCATAAACGTCTCTGTGCACTATAAAAACTGTGCTTTTCTTAAACTGTAGTTTATCTAAAAATGTTCGTTTATTTACCATTTTATTTTACAGATTATTCCTGTTTTGCCAAATTACAAATAATATGTAGTAAAATTACAGATAAAAGGAAATAATTTACGTTAATTGTCAAAAACAGACTAAAGCTGTACAGATTTCTTTTTTTAAAAAACAAATGATAATTTGTTCTTTTGTATTTGACCTCAAAATAACACTTTATTTTATTTAGCTGAAATAAATAAACTTTTCATTATTTTAAATAAGTAAATAAATAAATAAGATCATAGATTTAAAAAAAAATTAAAAAATGTTGTAAAAGTTTATGGATAAAATGCAGAATAAAAAAAATTTAACTGAAAAAAGTATTATTTTACATGTTAACTGTTAAGAAACAAAACAAAACAGAAAACATGAAAAGAAAAAACAACAAGAACACACAAAAAAGTATATTAAAAATATCTAATATCTCTTATGTTTGACCATAAAATTACACTATTTTTCTACAGTATTCAAGCCAACAAAAATAAAAACTATTTTCCAGGTATTTGCTGTATATTAAAGATTGAAAAAAAAAAAAACCCTTAGATTTAGTAGATTTCTCTTGTTTTGGTAAATTACAGATAAAATCCAGTAAAATCACAGATTAAAAAAATATACAAATTTACATGTTAGATGTATAAAACGGTGCATAACATCCATGTGATTTGTTATTTTATATATTATTATTTTACAGAGTAATTTAGTCTTTTGCAATGTTTGACTACAAATTTACAGCTTTACTGTATTTAATCCATTAAAAACAGACATTTTCACTATTTTTACAACACAGTATTTCATTATTTTGTGTTTTTATTTTTTTAATAATGTCTTCAACGTTTTTGCACATAATAAAAGATTACCTCTTCTTATCATTTCATGTCATAAATATAATATTATACACCTTTTTTCTTAACTGTAAGCATTAATGGTTTTTCACAGTTCCAAGTTGTTGTTTTTTTTATGATATTTCACATTAGACATAAATTTAGTCTATTTTTGTAGTTTAAACATTTTTTAGAAGTTTTTCCAAACAATGCGTCTTCCAAAAGCACAAGGAAAGAAACTGTAAAATAAAAAAAACTCTTTAAAATTACATTTACATTCGTTTCTAAAGACAAGAGCTCCCTGTTTGTACCACGGCGTTGTGAGAATATTCATCAGAGCACATCTCAGCTGAAGGTTACAGTAGAACAGGTCAGTTTTTCCAGAACTCCTCGTCGGTTATTTGGACTGAAGCTAAATGTCAAACACTGCGAGGACGGAGTCTATAATCTGCGCTGCGCCTGCTTTCCCCTCAACACTCGTAGCCCACATCCAGCAGCAGCCAACTGGGCAGCAACACACGGAAAAGTCATTTCTTTCCCCATCAGAGGAGACAACTGCTCCTGTGTTCGACTGACACCGGAAAGAAGCTGGGCGTCCAGCGGCAGGGTTAAAAATACAAGCAGGAGGCCTGGAAAATGTTTGCAGGAGACGCTGAGCTTTTTCCCCACTTTAAGAAAAAAGAAGAAGTCGTCTCTGACAGCACTGAACACAGCGCCCCCTGCAGGCGAGTGACGGAGCTCCGTGGTGGAACATCTGGCGTCTCTTTGTCACCGTTCAATCACGTTATAATCTCCTCAATAAAAATCACCTTCTGCCTGTTTATGTGTCAACATGTTTGTCAAGAAGATGAACAGAACCAGATCCCAGCTCGACTGAGACAGACGGCAGCAGAAGACGCTCAGTCAGGACTCTGGAGCACATCTGGATCCACCAACGGGCTGTTTTCTAACTTGTAAGTCACTTTAGGGCCTTGAACCGCTGTACATGTTCCAACTGCAGGAACCGACCCGGCAGAACCTCCTTCAGTTCTGTGTTAAGGAGCTACTGTGTGGAGCTGAACAAGGACAACGTGACCCAGGTTTCTACCTCCACAAAATAAAAAATAAAGTCCTGCATCTCTGTGGAGATTATTTTACAAAAACTGAAAAAAAACCAAAAAAAACAACAATAATAATAATTATAATAAATTACATAAACGAATTGTTACTAATTATAAATAAATAAAATAAATTATGATTAACAATAAAGCAATCATAATTATAAAAATAATAATAATATCAAAGTGCTTTTCAAGACACGTAAAGATGGTTTACAAAGTAGGTAAGAATTCAATTTGAAAAAAAAAAAAGATTTACGATTTTTTTTTTTTTTTTGAAGAACCAGTGGCTCCCATTCACATCACAGATATATTATTGTTCACATTTATGTTTCCATAAACTTGTTTCATGTGCTGCTAGTGCATCAACACTGCCTGCAGGTCAGCCCAAAAGTCTTTATCATGTGATTGTTGGTCACAGCTGAGTTTGCAAATGGTTTATTTTTGGTCGATTTGAATAAAAACTTTAATGAAACATCAGGATTTTGAGCTTCCGTTTGGTTTTCTGATGGAGCGGCGCATCACACACGAGTAGTTCAAAGACAAGGGAAGGTCAAATCTGACTATTCTTTTTGTTTTTCTTACAGTTTCTGGCTCCAAAAAATGGTGTAATTGATCATGTTATATAAGTTCAGATGCCTAACGGAGCTGATTTTGGGGTTTGGAGGGTTAATAAAAAATCAACTTTGGCCCGTTTGTTTGTCAATATGATAAACGCGAAGGCAATTCTCATTCCGCTGAGAGCGACGTTTCACAACTCTCTGAAATTAAAGCTGAGAGATGTGTGGCAAGAACCCACTGGAGCACATCTGGGCCGGGTTTGATCCGCCAACAGACCCATTCTGCCCAAGTTTGTGCAAAGAGCTGCTTCTGTTGAGCCTCTTTCGACCACATGGGCCACTTTCCGACCCTCTCAGTCCTCCAGCGTCGCCCTCAACAGGTGGAACTGGCTTTATTTTCAGTAATCTGCTATCTGTTGAATCAGAAAGCTAGAAGTTCTTGGAAAAGTCTGAGAATTCCTGCAGAGCGAAGCCGCGTTCCAGTTCCTACAGGTCACCAGGGTTATCAACACTTTCAAACCAACTCCACCTGAACTCAAACACATCTTTTCGTCGCCTCTTTCTCCGACTGACACCTTGTTTGACTCCGTGAGCTCTGCAGATGGAGACAACCGCGCCCTCCTGCAACCTTAAAACAATCACAGCAGACCAGATCAAACCGGGTCAAACGAGATGTGCTGCCAGCCCGTCGGAACGTCAGGAATGATTTACCGACGCAGATATCAGCGAGAACGAATCGTAAACAACCCCCGGATCTGCTGCTTTCTGTTAGCGGAGGTACATTCGGTAGAAGAAAACAGATTTGTGAGGAATTTGTGAGGAAAACCTCTGAGGCCTGATGCCGGCTTGGTTCTCTGGACGTTATCTCCATGTGGACTCCATTAGCTGTCCCGTGGATCCGAATCAAACGAAAGAGGAATGAAAGCGTCTGTACCTGCGTCAAACCGCCCACGGCCTCAGATTTAACCAGAACCTTCCTCATAACACCAAACATCGAGCGTAACGTGATGGAAAGTGTAGAAGTAGGCCTCGCCGTGCTCAGCCTGACAGGATGAGGACGACTGGAGGTGACAGCTTTAACATCAACTCCTCTGGCAGACATGAAGCTCTCTCCGTTCCATATTTTACAGCCAGTAATTGAAGCTGCATGTCGTCGACTGCATTCTGGCGTTTGGGAAAATAAGAAAGGAGGAGAACTCAAGTTTTACCGCGGCGCTCATTAAAGAACTTAATGTGAACTCCTGAAGAAATGTCAGCGTTGATGTTGTCACTCCACAGAGTTCTCCTTGTGTTCCAGCTGCATCTGAACACCTCACGTCCAATGAATGTTAAATACTTTACATTTCCCCCCACTGATGATTTACGATGTGAGAGACAAAAAAATTAAATAAATAAATAAGCACTGGCCAATTAGGAGATTTTGTAAAAAAACAAACAAACAAAAACAACAAAAAAAACCCCAACAAAAATAAATAAAACTGAGTATTTTAAACAGTTGAACAGTATTTTTATTTTTTTTTTAAATAATTTACTGTTATTTACATAATTTTTTGTTAAATGCCATAAAATAAAACTTGTGTAATTTTAAGGTCTATATAAAGTAAAAACAAGTATTTTTAAAAGCTATTGCAAAATATTATATTATTTTATTATTTATAAAAACAGATTTTCGACATAATTGTTGGTAATTTTTTTTTTTTTTTAGGGTTAATATGTAGAATAATGATTTTATTTAACTTTTTGGGTAAATTTACAAGACAATGATAAAATAGTGTAATTTTATGGTCAGAAAAACAGAAAAAAAACTAATTAAGTATTTGTAAAAATACAGATTTTTAAGAGGCCATTATTTACAGTTGTGTTTATTTTACTGTTAACATGTAATTTATGAATCTTTTAGTTGGATTTCACTGTTTGTTATCTGCATTTTAGTAAAACAGGGAAAATCTGCAAAGTAACAGCGAATTGTTTTTAAAAAATACAGTTTAAATGTACATTTTTTTTTTACAGTGTATAGCATGAATGCTGCTCAGTGTGAAGGCAGCGGTGGTCTGAATCATCCCTGATCTAAAGTTACTGAAGCTGAGGCCAGATCAGAGCGTGGTGTGATTAAGAGGAACCTCCATGTGGCAGCTGGAGGCGGAAACACGAGAGTTTCTGAGCGTTTCACTGACAGTGAGTCACCGACATGAAAACCCGTGATGGGGAGCGGCCGGGCAGGAATGCTGTCGCCACGGCAACGGGAGGACACACCACAGAAATATGAGTGAGTCCAGAGCGGCGGTCTGAGCCGATAGCATCGCTCCTGGAAACGCTCAAAACAAGACGGACGCTTCCTGGAAGAGGGAAGCTGCACACAGCCGGCACAAAGCCTCCACATGATGGAAGCTGGTCTGATTTTTAAAAAGTCAAACCGGGCAGAGCGAGGCGAGCACAGTCTGGTGCTGACACTGTTTTGGAGATGCCCCGCTTCTGTTGCCATGAACACACAACAACCTGCATGTTTGAAGAGCATCCCGCTGAAACTAGGAGCTGCTGTTTGTCTCCAGCACCAACCTGCTCAAGCTGCTGTTTTACTGATTCAAACACTGACAACATTCTGAACTTAAAAAGCTGAAATCTTCACCTGAGTTCAGCGCATCTGAGCAATAAATGAATAAAACTGAACCCAAAACGCACGCAGGCGATGGTGGAAGCTGGCAGGGCAGCTGTACAAGAATAATAATACTTATACAGGGCTTTTAAAGACGCTCAAAGATGCTTAAAAGAAAGGAAGAATGCAAAAAATAAAAATAAAACAAAGACAGGAGCATGTAGGAAAAAGGGATCATGGTGTTCATTAGTTTGACTTTCTTATGGATAAAGACGCCTCTA
>NW_007578603.1:172705-182254 GCF_000690725.1 Stegastes partitus
ACCCCAGACAAACCTGGAATCAACATTTTAAAGTTCCCACCTCTGTTACAAACACCTGCCATTAAACAGCAGCTTTACACACTGAACATATTTCACTTTTTTTGTTTGTTCATCCTAAAAGTCCCAGAATTTTTGTTGCATCCCTGCTGGTTGCAGCCGAGTCACTCAGAGCATCACGGCTCCGAGGAGAAGAGCAGAATTTCTAGTTTTTTACAGAATCTGATTAATGCTAATGATTTATTTTTGGCATATTTTTTAAACCAGACACACAGAATAAAGTGATTTTTGATTAATTATCATGACTTTAAGCTGAGATTTGTTGAGGTTGAGGTCGTAAATCTGACGATTCTTTTCAGTTTCTGGCTCTGATAAATGGTTTTATTTAGATTTTTTTAAAGCTGACACGCCCTTCAAACCCACTTTGACGCTCCTTCTGGGCTCGATTCGGGGTCGCTGCTGGAATGATGAGATGTGAGCTGATTACAGTCGCTGCTGTTTGCGACTGAGAGGCTCGTAAAGTTTTAAGAGCCGCACAGGGAGCATTTTTTTATACTCAAAATATTTCTGAGTCCTCTAAACTGACTCTGTGGTTTGTGAGGAATTAACCCTCTGACGTCCACGTTCTCGGCTGGATTCCTCTGAAAGTATTTTCTGCACCAAAGTGTTGCATGAATCAGAATAAACAGCAGGACTCGACCTTCACAGAGATGCCAGTTGCTTGTTTGTATCTTGATATGTTAACATGTTAACATCTTTGCAATTCAGGGACGTGTTGATAAGTCACCAGACAGACAGAGACAGGAGCTCTGGGATGAAGCTTGCTGCATATTTGCTCATAATGAAGTCAAGACATCATGAAGACACATTAAACTTGTGTAAAATCACATCTTCAGTCATTTTTCTGCTCCTGCTTCTTGTTTAACTCACATTTCATAACGCACGTCTGCAAACATTCACCTGATTTGTGTTTACGCTCCTGTGTGTGAACGATTCGGTGAGTAAAATGCTGAATAATTGATATCTGAACACATTTTTTCCCAGTTTTCTGATCCTCCTCTAATCATGGTTCTGATGTTTCCTGATTCCATATAACCTCCTCTATTGTGGTTGTAAAGATATCGTCACTGCGAGCATTTAATGATGATTTACAGGCAAAAACAGAAGAATTTCATAGTAAGAAATTAGATTTTTTTGATTAAAATAACAGCTGATGTATAGAATCTGCAGATAAAATGACGGGAGGACACAACAGGTATGACTAGATCCTAGAATGAGCGAGATAAGAGCTTAAAGGAGGTGAAACTATCCTGGAAACAGCCTGTAGGGTTCACAGAGCTGGATCTGTTCGGCTGCCGTCAGAGATCAGCTCAGTTTGTAGATGAAGCTCAGTCGAAAAAAGCCTCACGTCTAATAAAACCAGGTGCACATGGCGGCATTTAAACTACTTTTGTGTCGTTCTGTTGGAAAAAAAAGAACCAAATCCAAGCTTAGAATCGTGCTATTTTATTCTACGTGTCTCAATTTTTTAAAAATCTGTAAAAAATAAAGCATTTGAAGTAACTACGTTTTGTAAAAAACAAAAAATTCTGCACTTCTTAACGCAACCGTGAAGCCATGAGTGACTGAGCTGTTACTTACAATCACATGGGAAGAATTTTGAGAGTTTTTAGCTGAACTGAAGTCTAAAATCATATTAATTCATCAAAGTCACTGTATTTTACACACTTGATTTTAAAAATTGCAAAAACATAAACCACTTGCTTGAAATAGATTCTATAAAGAAAATAAAATCTGTGCATCTTGACTCGACTGTGAAGCCATGAGTGGTAAAGAAACTGCAAAAACTGAAAGAGTTGTTGTCCTTTAACTACTTCGCTGCTGCTTTGTCGGGAAAATGAACCAAATCTAAATCTCAAACAAAATCGCTTCACGTCTCGGTTAAAAATTCCCCAAAACAAAACCATTTGTAGGAACGAGATTCTGTAAAAAGCAAAAAAATGTCTCAATCTTTGGCAAAACCAAAAAGCTGTGAGCGACTCAGATGCGACAAACAGTCACGTGATAAAAATTCAAGGACTTTTAGGCTGAACTGAAGTCTAAAATCATATTAATTAATCAAAATCACTGTATTTTACACACCTGGTTTCCAAAGTTGCTAAAATATAAAATATAAACCACTTGTTCTAGATTCTATAAAGAAAATAAAATCTGTGCATCTTGACTCGACTGTGAAGCCATTAGTGGTAAAGAAACTGCAAAAACTCAAAGAACTGTTGTCCTTTAACTACTTCTTTTAACTTGTTGGGAAAATCGAAGCGTAAAATTTTGATATTTCTTTAAAATCCCTTCATGTCTTAAAAATTATTATGAAAAATTCCCCAAAATTAAACCATTTGCAGGAATAAGATTCTGTAAAAAGCAAAAAATTTCACAGTCTTTGGCAAAACCGTGAAGCCATCAGCGACTCGGATGCGACGAACCGCCACGTGATAAAAATTCGAGGACTTTTCAGTTGAACTGCAGGCAGTGTTTGCACAGAGAGGAAACAATTCAAAAGTCTAAAACATCCACAGCATGCAGAGCTGCTGTTTCTTTTCCACAGTGTCATCAACACCTTCAGGCAGCTGCACTGGTTCTGTTTGTGGGGAATTCAGTCACAACAACGAGCTGAGGAGGAGCTCTGTCTGTTCTCAGTGAGGATTTAAGCTAATGGCTGATACATGCACTGTGCCGGGTTCTTTGCGGGTCAAACGAGCAGAACAAAAGCTAAAGTGAGTCCAGGAGAGACTCTGAGGCCACTCTGTCAGCATGATGGTGTTTGGAGCCATTAGCGGAGGCCCGTATATCAGCCCGGCCTCCTCATCAACCCAATCTGACACCGACTGAAGGGGCAGCTTTAGAACCACCCCTCCACCTCCACCTCCACCCCCGGACCTCACAGGACTAAAACAAAAGCCCGATAGCAGCGACTACCGGCTGTGAGAGGAGCGCTGGAGGGCAGGGCGCCTCGCTGGCTGCCGGCGGCTGTGCTGCCTGCGGTGGGAGCTGGCGAACACAACAGCTTTTATAACTGCGCTTCATGCCAGGCAGCTTCTGGAAATGGCACAAGAGCTTTAAAACTCACAATTACTGACAAACCCAAATGCCAGTGGGAGGGAATGAAAAACAAAATGCCCGTGATGCTCGATTATAACCCAACGTGGAGGTACGTTTTTCAAAATAAAGCGTCGGAATGTTTGCAGATCAGCAAAACCAACTTTTACGTCACTGGAAATAGAAAATCTTTAGGATTTCTGTGTGTCGCTCAGAAGAAAAACCAACAAAAGCAACCGAAAGTAAATAAATAAGTCCACTTGAGCTCATGGAATCAAGTGAATAAAGTCGATTAGTAGAGTAGATGTTGTGCTACTTTGATTCTGAATTTATTTCCATCCTTGTTCCCTCTCTACTCTGTAAACACATCCTGCAGTTCAGCCTAAAAGTCTCAGAATTTTTGTCATGTGATTTTCAGTCACAGCTCAGTCACTCATGGCTTCATGGTTGGGCTTAAAAGTGCAGAATGTTTTGATTTTTACAGATTTTGAGTTCTGCTAATGATTTAGTTTCAGTGAATTTTTAATTGTGGAATAAAGCAATTTCAATAAAAAATCATTTTTGGCTCATTTTTCCAACAAAAACAGCACAAAAGTCATTTAAAGGCTGTCAAAAAGTTGTTATTTTACAAAAATTAAGCTGGAATAAACTGCAATTTCTTTTTCACAGGTGTTGCGAATAGTGGAAAAATAATTGTGGCTCTACATGCTGCAGATATTTTACTGCTTCAATTTCCTCTCTACTCTGTAAACACATCCTGCAGTTCAGCCCAAAAGTCTCAGATTTTTTGTCATGTGATTGTCAGTCACAGCTCAGTCACTCATGGCTTCATGGTTGGGCTTAAAAGTGCAGAATTTTTAGTTTTTTACAGATTCTGGTTGCTTCAAATGGTGGAATTTTGGTGAATATTTAACTGCAGAATGAAGCGCTTTCAGTAGCTGGACTCTCAGCCTGCAGCGCGTGAATCGAGGAGTTAAAGATCTCGGCGGAGACGAGGCCTCGAGCTGCACATCAACATCAGAGCCGAGGTTCGTGACGACAAATGTTCATGAGGCTTTTCATGACATGAACAACAGCAGCAGCAACAGAGTCGCCTTCGTATCGAACAAAAAGCCGCATTCATCCTTTTCTGAAGATGCTGCAACACGTCGGGGATGAATTAAGACCGAACCTTTAAAACTGTCGCCTGATTATAAACCACCGAGTTCACAGGAACAACAAAGCCACCGCTGGTCTTATTTGAGAGAGAAAAAGGTCGTCTGAGTTCACGGCATCACTCAACAAAGAGCTTTTTCACTGATATTGTCCATTAAAACACTTTCTGTTGCTCATAATTTAAATTAATTTCAGGGCTCAGCATCGAATCCCTGAAGACGATTTCCAGTTTCACTGCATTGACGTCATTCCAGTGTGATTTATTTAAACTATTCCTCCAATTAGAAAGTGTTTTTGGTTCCATGTAGACCTTTAAATCTGCTCAGAGATTTGTAATATCGCTTTTCTTTGTCCCTTGACTTTACAAATAACTCAGGCTCAGGTCAGTCCAGTCAAAGCTCCGTCCAGGTTGATGACTGTTCCTCTTCTTCTGGACTTCTTCTACATTTTTTCTACTATTTAAAGTTCTTATGATTCACTCATCTGAAATCAGCCTGTTCATGCGTTTAACTTGTGCATAAACTGTCGATCTTTGGTTTATTTGTGCTACAATCTGAAGACAAGCTGCTTTAAATGGGTTTTAAGTTGATGCAAATAACCCTCTGGACTTATTTTTAAAAGAAATCACCATGTTTACGACTTTTATTAGAGCCAGAAACTGTAAAACCAGAAAAGAAATGTTGGATTTTCAATTATCCGACAGTCCTTGAACGCCTCCTGTGCTATTTTGTTTGTAAAATCAACCAAACTTAAGCTTAAGATCATGATAGTTAATCAAAATCTCTTTATTCTACGTGTCTCAATTTCAAAAATTTACCCAAATGAAACCGTTTGCAGCAGACACAGTTTATGAAAAACAAAAAATTCTGATCTCCTCGGTGCAACAGTGAAGGCATCACTGACTCAGCTGTGATCAATAGTTAGATAGAAAAAAATCAGTCAGTGTCTCCACAGAGCACAAAGGTTTGGAAGCAGGGAAACGAATTCAATGTGGAAATAGTAAAATATTTAGAGTCACCATTTATTTTTTAAAACCTGTGGACACATGTTGATCCCAGGGCTTCTCAGTTTTTGTAAGATAAATAATCCAAAAATTCTACTTTTGTTTTTCTTTTTTTCTGGTTTCTGTCATTCTAACTGTGCCATCCTGCACAGAAGACGTCTCTGAGTTCTCTCTCCTTCTTCGTGGTTGTTCTGGGGTTTTATTAGAGGTTCAGGACTTTATATTGCAGAGAAAAATGAGCAAACAGTGAGAAAAAAAAACCTGCTGCTTGGAGTTCAGAGGGTCTTTACAGCTGATTTTTCCCTCACAACAGCAGAGTTTTGGGGGTTTTCTTGTATGTTCTGATGTCTTTACACTCTCTGTTGTGTTGCAAACGTGTTTTGTGTTTTAAAACATCCTCGAGAAGGAGAAGCTTCACATGAAACAGGACACAGCAGCAGCATCTCACCGCTTCTGAAGTCAAACCACAAACAGCTTCAAAGGCACCAACAGCGACTTACCTGCAACGAGAAAGAGCAGAAGAAGAGAACCGGGTTAGAGAACATGCATTCTGCTCCTACAGTGGATCGTTTCTGGCTTTAACTGGCGCTAAATAAAAACTGCTCGTGGCCTAAACGCTGCCAGAGCTGCAGGAGAAAGTGCTGCTTCAGCCGGCGGGCGTTTAAAGGGTCGACTGAGGCCGGATTCATGAAAACATCACAGCCGTCGTGTAGCTTCACTCGCAGTGCCACCTCCTGGCCTCGCACGAGAAAACTCCGCTGCTCACAAGAGCTTTCTCAGCCTTCCACCTGAGAAAACAGAAACCCACGACTGCAGGATCACAGGAAGTCTGAGGTTAATGGGGTTAAGTTATCACATCAGCTCAGTCTGGAGGCCTTCAGACAGACTTCATCACTACATCCAGTCTGCAGGTGATTTCTGCAGCATTACGAGCAGAATTTACTCCATCAACCGTCATCACACCAGTTTAATAATCTGCTCTGCTGTTTCATGACATGCAGATTATCCCTGCCCTTGTTCTTACTCAGTGAAATCTTTCTATTTATTGTCATTTCTTTGCTCTGCTGAGCCACAGAGCTGCTGAACTTCCTTTTGTTGTCGTTTAATGGTGTCGTTTATCCTGACAATAAAGTTGAGTTTATTTTCGTGGTTTGGTTTCTGCAAAATCGATCATCTTAGCATCACAATCTGCATGTGTGCTGTCCATAAGAGGGAAGCTATTTTTCATCACTAAACAACAAGAGAAGTTCATGTCAAAGAGTCGGATTTAAAGCTTCTTGCATTTACTCATTTATTGTCGTTTAACTTCACTAAAAAGTCAGACTTTGTGCAGTTTTCATATCTGCACAGAGCAGAGAAACGCTGCAAAACAGGATTTAGCTATAAAAAAGCAGCAGGTGCGTTGGAGATATGTGGTCCTCCGTCAGCAGCTTCTACAAACAACTCTGTTTAAATCTGCAGCACAAAGCCTCCGAAATCCGGATCTGAATTCTGTCCAGAGCAAAAATATTTGGGATGCCTTTGAGCCAGCGTTGTGCCGCATGTTTTTAAAAAAGTCTGCTTTTATTTTCCCACTTTGGTACAAAATCACCTGAATCATTCCAGAATTGTCCATTTCTGCTTCTTACTTTTTCCCCGTATCACAGTAAATATTACAGAAAAACACGAGATCTTAGTGTTTTGTTCCCCGTCATCTCGCAGTCTTTCTGATATTTTTCACCCTGATTCGATGTGTAAAAAAAAACGTGCACCAGCGTCGATTATCGCACCAAACGGATGATTTGTTTTGGAGGAAACTTCGGCGTTCTGCCTTCTTAAACCTGCAAAGCTCAAAACACAACGTCACCTCCGAGCCGATGAAACAAACGTGTCGAGACGTGATCCTTCGCGCTGCACATAAATAAACGGAACAGGATGGACGGCTGCCGGCTCAGAGAACGCAACTGATTCTCTGATTTGCATCCTTTTTGACTTGTTGTTTTGGACATTATTTGCTGATTTTTTTCTGCAGTTCTGTCTCTGTGATGAAGATAAATGACAGCAGTGATCATTTTTGATTCAGACAATCTCCAAAATGATTATCTATAAGGTGAATTACTGGCAGTTAAACGTCTCTGTCGACCAGAAGTTTGATCTTTTTGGGTATAAAATGTCAGAATTTCGTCTTTTTTTGTGTGTGAAATACTTTTGTCGTCTGAATTCTTGAATGAAAGCCAAACCTTGTAAAGTCGTGGTGACCTTTAACCGACTGAATCTAATCAGCTTTGATTCTAATGCTCGTGCCAAGTTTGGAGAAACTCCCTGAAGGCATTCGAGTGATTTTACATCCATGAGAACGAGACGATGAGCTGCACAAAAACAACCCAGATGATGTTTGTTTGCTCCGTATGACTAAGATTAATGTTTAAACGAGTCCAAAGTTTGATTAATACGTTCAAGGTAATTAGAAAACTGAACATATTAAACATGAAGTGAAGCGACTCTGAGCTGGTTTCACATCCAAACATGTTTTCAAGTTGCTTCCATTTTGTTCTCTGTGATGTCGATTAGCAAAAAAAAAAAAAAAAAACAGAAGAAAGTTGAATCTTTCAACAAAATTACTGCTGCTGGTCACCAGGGTTCCATGATGCAGATGAAAAATAAAAATAAACCTTCCTGCTCTGCTGTGTGGCCCTGATAGCAGTTAGCATAGTTAGCTTAGCACGGTTAGCTTAGCTTGAGCACTGTGTTCAGGTGGAGTTGGTGCAAATTACTCACGTTGATGGATCTTTGTATAAACACACAACAGTAACGTCAGACTGATTCACATCAGTTTAACAAAAACCCATACATTTGTCTTGAGACGTTTAACATTTTTCAGGCCTTAATGGCTTTTTTTTGGTCAAATATTTGTAAACTAACAGTATGTTTTGCTGAATTAAATATTAAATCACATTTTTATGTTTACATTTGTGCATTTTTACAGGTAACATAAAAATATTTACATTTCAATCCTAAATGTGTGTTTTTTCTATCAAAGAACCGCAAAAATCTGTAAAACAGAATATTTTGCTGACTTAAAAGTGTGAAATTTATTTGACATGTTTTTATCCGTCATAATTTTCTTTTTTAAAATGATTATATTTTTGCTAATTAAATATACAGTGAAAACAGTTTATTTCTATGATCAGTATGGTTATCAGACGAATTTATAAAAATAAAAAAAATTTTAAATACAGATTTTTGATGTGGACATTACATTATACAGTAATGGCTTGTTTTGTTTTGTTGTTGTTTTTTACTGTTAACATATATTATCCAAACTTTTTTTTTTTCAACAATGGTAACATGATTTTTTTCTTTTTAAACTAAATAAATTAACTACAGTAAAATTAGTCTGGTGTTGTTACCAAGGGAATTACTTTTTTTTTTTTTTTTTTTTTTAAATAATTAAAAACGGATTATTGATGTGGACATTATTTACAGTACTGGATAGCTTTGGGTTTTTGGGGTATTTTAAAACATGTTTTTTTTTTACAGTTAACATATCTAATCAGAAACATTTTTCTGTGCTTTTACTAAATATTATCTCAATTGTTTTTTTATTAAATTTTTTTGTTTTTGTGTTACTAAACGGGGACGATCTGTAAAACTAAATTCTTCAAACTTCCTGTATTTTTACAGTGTACATGGTTAATATCTACCATAGAGGCAGTGGATGGTAAACTACTGGTGGATGTGGTTTATAATGGGCTGCATGAAGCAGCTTCTCCACATCCGGAGGCTGCGAGCTGGAAACTGACCAGAGAACCCGACCGCAAGCAGGAAACAGAAAATTAGAATATTTAGTCATTTTTAAAGTTGTTTTTCAAAAATCTAACTCAGACACAATCATTAACTTTATATATATTAAATAAAAATAATAAAGAATCGTAAATGAGCGTTTTTGAGCCTGTGGAGCTGTGACTGCTGTGTAACTGTGTTTGTTTGTGACGTTCAGAGTCTCCATCTGGACAGAAGCAGGTGAGAAACCTGAACCGAGGCCAGACATTAATCCTGCTGCTCACATATCGACCGGAGCTGCTCAGACATCTGAGCTTCATCATCGTCCTCCAACGTCTGCATCAGCAGCATCCGGCACACTGACGAAGCCACGCCTCAGAACACCAACACCATGAGCCACATCTCTGCTTTCACACATATCCTGCTCCTCTAGTCACTTGTCCTCTGGTCCTCTAGTTCTCCAGTCACTAGTCCTCTGGTCCTCTGGTCCTCTAGTCCTCCAGTCACTAGTCCTCTAGTCCTCTGGTCCTCTAGTC
>NW_007578603.1:183128-185727 GCF_000690725.1 Stegastes partitus
CGTTCCTCCGCTGCCTTTGTCTTCACGGCTGATCCTCTGCAGGGACCTCTGGGCTCGGAGCAGCAGAGGGAAGCTGCTGACGTGAGGCGGATCTGAACTCTGCAGATATCAAACAGCGCCGGATGCTGCAGGAAGACGAGGAAGCATCGTGTGCAGATTAGCGACTCACATCAGAGCCAGAAGCAGAATCAGATCAGACTGATTATAGTCGACTGGACGATAGATCATCTTCTGAGGGAGTCTGACTGCAGAATCCAGCAGCTGGAAGTCAGGTTCTGGTTCAGGAGCAGTGTTATTATGAGAAAACATCCCCCTGATTACAGCTTTGTGGACACAGACTTTATCACACTAATCCCTGCTACAAGCTCATCATTATCATTTTATTGTTTTACTCTATTTACACTTTTAATCCTCCTTTTATTTTGAATTTGTTTTGTCATATTTCTGATCAGTTAAAGCTGCTTTTATCTGATTTTGAATTAAAAAAAAAAAAAAACGTGTATCTGGACAGTTATGTACATTTTTCCTTCCTACATGTATGATTGTAATGTTTCTTTTATTCATACATCTACAGCTGAAACTCTGAGTCGACTTTCACCAGTCTGACGATGAAGGAACGTGAACATCTTTTTGATTCTGAAGCTTTTTTTAAAGGCAAAAAGCGCTTTGAAGACGTCACCTCGGCTTTTAGTTTCAACTATGTTCTCATGTTTTATGAGCCACACAAATAATCAAACAAATGAAAAAATAATCAGGAGACTAGATGTTCTGTAAATCTAAAGGTATAAATCTAAGTCTACTCCTCTTCAACTATCTGCTGTTGGTAAAATTCCACTTCAGCGCCGTTCTAGTTGATTCTCAGGCAGCAGCCTCCCACAGAGTCAGTCTGCTGATTATCATGTTAATGACGGTTCTCAGTATGTTCAGGTCACNAGACACAAAATGACAAAAATTCAGACATAAAGCGATATAAATGAGACATGGGACACAAAACGACATAAGCAAGACACAAAACAATTTAAAACTAGACAGAAAAACATGAAGCAACACAAAAGAGACACAAAGCCGACACAAAAGGACACAAATACGACAAAAAAATACAAAAACAAGACACAAAACAACTAAAAACAGAACAGAAAAACATGAGACACAAAACCAACACAAAACAGCTAAAAACAGAACAGAAAAACATAATGAGACACAGCAAAACAACAGGAACACGACAAAAAAACAGCTCAAAGCAAGACAACAAAACAAAAAAACAACACAAAAGAGACAAAAAACAACAAAAACGGACACAAAACTGCTCAGAATTGAACAGAAAACTGTAAAACAACACAAACAAGACAAAAAAAAGGCAAAAACAAGACACAAAATAACTAAAAACAAAACAGAAAAACATAAAGCAACACAAAACTGAAACAAATGGACACGAACAAAACAAAAAATGTTCTCGTCCGTCTGAATTCAGCAAAATGTTTCAATCATGAGCTCAGGCAGGACTGTTGTCATGATCAGAATTGTTTCGATCAACACTGAGAACACACGTCTGATTATTTGTAGTTTCTTCCACCTTCAGTTTGCTTCACATTCCTGCTAATGTACAAATCTGCACCAACAGAAGACTTCCAATAATCTCCACCTGAATTCAGAGCATCTGGACAAAACTGATCAAATTAAACCCAACACGTCTCACTTTGTGAACAGCTGCTTATAAAAGGACGCCACAGTTTCCAGATGTTCCCTGAACGCCTCACATCAGAAGATAACTGGCCGAGTGCACGGACAAGCTACTGGTGTCCGTCTGTTAAAACCAACAAAACAACTGGTATAAAATAGTGAAATAAGGCGTTTTAATTTCAGATTTATCCAAACTGAGCCTGACAGACGTCCTCTACGTTTGCTGCTTATGCATCAGTGTAATGACTTATCATGTATTTTAGTGCAACGCAAAAATACAAATTGTTGATGTAAACATTGGTCGTTTTGCTTTTGTTTAAAGTCAGCCTGTGAATTAATACTTATGTTATCAATATATATTTATTAATTAATTTATATATATATTTGTGATTTATTGAACATTATCTGTAATAAAATAAAACAAGGAAAATCTGTAAATTTACCAAACGAGATCAACTCTAAACATACGTAATTCTAATACTATTCGCAAATTAACAGCATTTACATTTAAATACAGTTTTTTAAAAAAAGAAGAAGTGTATTTTACAATCAAGTGTGTAAACATTAACATTTGGAAAAATACAGGTTTTTAACGGAGAGATTATTTACTTTTTTTAGGATGTATTTTTAAAATTTATTTTCTAATGTGTAAATGTAAAAATCTGTAAAAGAAAACAAACAAACAAACAAACAAACAAAAATCTAAAACATTTTCTTTAAAAAATAAATAAATATCTCCAAAATATACACATTTTCCTGTGATTTACATACATTAGATAAATAAATATATATATATATTACGTTTAAATGTTGTAAAAGAACAAATAATTTGTAAAAGTACAGATATTTGACAGTATTTATAGTTTTGGCTGTTTTTTTCTATAATTAACATGTAAATTAATACTTTTTAAAAACTTAT
>NW_007578603.1:185856-187594 GCF_000690725.1 Stegastes partitus
ATGTCAAAAAAGACAGTGGAATACTGTGATGTTCAAAAACTGTAAAAACTGTGAAAATATCAGCAAATATCTGTAAAATAATGAGATTTTCAGCTGGTTTAAATACAATAAAACTGTAAACTTACAGTGAAATGTTCCAAAAGAACAAATTGCTGCTATTTTTTTTGTTGTTTTTGGTTTTTTTTACAGTTCGCATGTAAATTTCTACATTGTCTTCTCTGATTTAAGAGATATTTTCTGTAGTTAAATAAAACGGGGTAAATCTGTTTATAACATAAATAACTGGACATTTTTCATCCATTAACTTACATAATTTATCTCTTAAGGAAAAGCAAATACAGTAAAATTAGTGGAATTTTACAGTCAAACATTGTAAAAAGAATTAATTATTTGCAAAAATACAGATTTTTTTATGTGAACATTATTCATAGTTTTGGTCTGTTTTTTTCTTTTTTACTTTTCTTTTTCTTTTTTTTAAAAAAATTTAATGATTAACATGTAAATTATTCACTTTTTTCTGTTATTTTGCTTTCTGTTATCTATATTTCAACACAGTTTTTTCTATTTTAAATTAAACTACAGCTACAACCTCTATTTTTTTTATAGTGTGGACTTTATAACAGTTATAGCCTGTTATTTATTTGTCTTTTTTTATTTATTTTTTATTTTGCTAGCTGATATCTATAATTTAACAGAAAGTGGTTGAAAAAATAAGCAATAAAAGCTTTTCTAAATCATTTTTTACAGTGTAAATCATCCCAAACTGTTCACATCGTTCTGCTGCAGTCTTGTTTCATCTTTTCTAATTCGGTTTTACCAGGATGACCGGGTCGAGGCTGCAGACTAAACAGAAAACCTGATTTCAGTCTTTTGTCTCAGTCCCGTCTGGTCCAGTGATTGGACTCAGGCTGGACTCTCTGACTGTTTTGTTTTGCTTTTTTTCTTTCCAGGGTTTTCCTCCGTTCTGAGGCCTGAAATGAGCTCAGAATATTTGGGTCAGCGCTGACAACAGGCTGGTGGAGAAGTAGAGCAGCGTTCCTACATTCAACCATGAAGCCTCCTCTTCTATCTGAGCTGCAGACCCGACGGAGCAGCAGGCGTCGGACAGAACCGGGTCGGTGGTGGCGGTGTCGAGGCGACGACGCGCCTACAGATGAACCCGGCTGCAGATGAGAGAACTCTGCTGGGAGCCGAGCAGCTTTTGTCTGTGGGTCTCTGGGGAAACATTCTGGTCCCGTCCGACCGGGCCGGGCCGCCTCAGATCCGTCTCCAGCATCATTCAGACGCCTGGAAAACTCTCACCACACTTTGCCAGACAGACCTCAGCGCCGGGCCGGTTCCACTAGGCTGCTCTGGTTCACAAATTAGAAGCTCTGTGTCCCTATAAATGTCTGCCTCTGAACCGGTTCTGAATGGTGAGGAGGAAGCTCGACAACATCCAGAGAATGAACGGACCGGCGCCGCTCAGAGACGAATGCATGAAGACGCCTCCAGGACTAAATGTTCATGCAGTCGGACAGTTTAAACACTTTACTCAGAGTTTGCTTTACTAATGAAGCACTCGTGAAACACAAAGAGGACGTTCAACTCGGCAAACTGAGCATCTAACAAAACGTCCTGTGTGTTGCCACGGCAACAGCACGCCACACAAACAGCTAGCAAGACTGGGACTCAGTGGAGAAGGAGGTCGGGGGCGTCGTTCATTAAAAGTCTTGAGATACTACAAAGGCTTGAGAAA
>NW_007578603.1:189803-198371 GCF_000690725.1 Stegastes partitus
CAAAATGTGTAAAATAACGGTTTAAAAAATGAAAAATCCTTAATGTGTATATTTTTTCTTTTAAATAACTAGAAATATTTGCAAAATAATTCTATGTTTCACTGATTTAAATTTAATAAAATAACATAATTTTAAGAATATAGATTTTTAACATGGACATTATTCATCATTATCACTGCGTTTACTGCTAAAATTTAATTAATACTTATTTTCTGTTACATTAAAAAAAAAATGCAGTAGATATTGTTAAAATGTTTTTTTTCTTCTTTTTTTTTTTTTTTTACAGTTCATATGTTTCAGAGATGAAGTGCATCAGCCTGATTTCAGCAGCAGTGAGATAACGAGGTGAGAACAGTGGGAGGAGCTGCCGCTGATGTCAACACTGATTTGCATCTAAAGCTGCAGCCGGACGAGCGACTCAGAAACATTTTGCAGAGACGTTTTAGTTTCATCCTGGACTCTGGGGCAGGGCCTGCTTCCCCTCTATCGTTACCGTGGCGATGCAGCAGCCACTCTGCAGCAGCCGACGCATTCAACGTGCCGCATGCAGCAGCAGCAGCAGCAGCATCTTAGGAAACGTCCCGGCACGCTCGTGACCCCTGCTGTCACGCCTCGACGCAACAAAAGCCTCTCATTCCTCTCAGCCGCACCGCAGGACCACATTCCTCCGTCAGCATTCACAGCTCATCCGAGGAAGTCCTCCCCGCAGGAGGCATTGTGGGTAAACAAGGCGGTCCTGGCCAATGTGAGGAAAAAGTCGGAGCAGTACCTTTGAGGGAGCTGATCTCGTTCTGGATGGAGCGTCCAGGATCCATGACGGCGGTCCAGAGAGCACCAGACGATGAAACGCTGCTGCTGCTGCCGACCTTCAGTCTGCTGCTGCAGCTCAGCGCTGGTGTTGCTCACCAGCCAGTCAGCAGAGAAAGTGTGGAGGGAAGCAGCAACGCTGGCTCTGCCTCACCTCCTCCTCCTCCTCCCTCTCCTCCTCCTCCTCCTCCTCCCTCTCCTCCCTGGTCGAGTCCCGTCTCATCCTGGTGGAGTTTCACAGGGAGGCGCCTCCACCGGCTCACATTCACACGTCACGCCACAGCGCAGCGTGTGGAGCTGCTGAGGCTCAGAGACGCAGAAATGCAGCAAAATCCCTCCAGCAGGGTTCAGTTCTCACTAAATACAGCTAAACGACGGCAACTACGACAGTTTGATCAAACTACACCACAGGACTGAATGGAAACACGCCTGATCTTATGATTCTATGGAGACAAAAACTAACATGAGAGACGGTTTTGCAAACAAGATGCAAAACGACAAAAACAAGACACAAGACAACACAACATGTGGCACAATAACATGGACCAGACACAAAACAAGACTCAAAATGACATAAAACAGACACAAAACTACGAAAACAAGGCACTATATGAGACACAAAACCACAAAACAACACAGGATGACAAAAACAAGGCACAAAACAACACAGGATGACAAAAACAAGGCACAAAACAACACAAACTAGACACAAAACAACAACAAACAGACACAAACAACACTCAAAATGGCACAAACGAAACAGTAAATTTACAAACCTGACACAACACTACAAAAACAAGACACGAGACAACACTATATGAGACACAAAACAACACAACATGTGACACAATAACACAAAACGAGACAAAAAAAGACAAAAACAAGACACGAAACAACACAAAATGACACAACCTTACACAAAACTACAAAAGCAAGACACAAGACAAAACCATATGAGACACAAAGGTACACAAAACAACACAAATCTGACACAGTAACACAAAACAGACACAAAACGAGACAAAACTACAAAAGCAAGACAACACGATAAGAAACACAAAATGACAAAACAACACAAATGAGACACAAGATGACAAAAACAAGACATAAAACAACACAAACGAGTCACAAAGGGACAAAAAGGAGACACAAAACGACAAATACCAGACAGAAGACAACACTATATGAGACACAAAACCATAAAACAACACAAAATGTGACACAATAACACAAAACGAGACAAAAAAATGACAAAAACGAGACACAAAACAAGACAGAACAACGACAACAGGATACAAAACTACATCCGAGCAAGACGCAGCACTACATGTGACACTAAACAACACAAACGAGACACAAAGTTACAGTTCTTGCTGACTACAGCAGCATGAGAACAAACGACGCACTGACAAGTTCTGTTCAGACTGAACGACTTGGTCCAGGATTAAAGAATAAACCCTGATGTTGAGTGTTTGTGTGTCCACTGCAGGACCCCAGTAAGTGTGACTCAGCACATTCTGCTCTGTATTCAGGACACACTGCAGAGGGACCCGAACCCTCCGAGGCGTTTGGATGACGGAGCGCTTTGTTGGGAAGCTAAACTCTGGAGTCTGGACCCGGAGCTGCTCTCTGCTGCACTTCACACTGAAGAAGCTCCTTAAAACAGATGAAAGCATTAAATCACTGAAGTCAGGCTGAGGGTTGTTGCTCCATCTGCTGATTTACAGCCTCACCAGAGATGATGAGCCTCAGTCACAGGCTAGATGCTGATTTAGAACTCAGTGTTTGTACTTTTCTGTCACATTTGTCAGTAGACCAGCAGTCAGGAGGTTTAGTTGCTGCTGACAGAATAAAACGTAGAAGATGACATGAAGGTCAGGCTGACTTTGACTCAGCGTCTCCTGTGGAGGCGACCAACGCTGCTGGTCCAGTCACAGCAAGAAGGTTCTGTTGAATCAGACCAAACAGACTCACACAAAGGACCGAGGACTCCGACCAGGACAATACAAACCAATGTTTTTCTTCCAGCACCAAAGGACGTTTTTCTCTGTTTGTCAGTTTCAAATGAAGTCGATTACACATTAAAATGAAGATTAATGACTGTGGTTGATGAGCCAAATGAAAGTGTTTGTGTTTGTAGATGCATAAAGCAACACAAAGAAGACATAAAAGGACACAACAGCGGGTAAAAAAAAGACAAAAAGAAGAAACAAAGCAACACAAATGAGACCAAAACACAAAGCGACTCAAAACTAGAAAAAAAACAAAAAAACAACTGACAGAAGTAGTAGTAGGACAAAAAGTGACAAAAACAAGACACACACCAACAGACGATATGCACAAACAAAAAAAAGACACAAATGAGACACAACTGATGCACAAAACAACACAACCGAACAAAAAGCGAGACACAAAACTACAACAGTGAGACACAAACAAGAAAAGAAACAACAAAAAAGAAACAAAACAACACAAAACAACTAAAAAATAGACATCAAACGACACAAAATGACCCAAAACCTGACCAAACTACACAAACAGGACAAAAATTACAAAAACAAGGCAGAAAACAACTCAAAACGAGACACAAAACTTCAAAAAATAGACACAAAACTACAAAAACAAGACAGAAAACACCTCAAAAGGAGACGCAACAACATTAAACGACACAAACGAGACACTAAACAACAAAAAATGACTAAAAACAGACACACAACAACTCAAAACAAGACAAAAAAATGACAAAAGCAAGACAGAAAACAACTCAAAACGAGACACAACAACACAAAACATCACAAGACGGCTAAAGAATAGACATAAAACAACACAAAATGACTAAAAACCCGACAAAACTACACAAACAGGACAAAAACGACAAAAAGCAGGGCAGAAAACAACTCAAAACAAGACACAACAACATTAAACAACACAAAATGAGTTTAAAAAAAGCCACAAAACAAGACAAAAAATGACAAGAACTGCTCCAAACGACGACTTCCTCTGTTTGTCGGCTCCACATTGACGACACGTCTGAATAAAGAACAACAACTGTGTGTGTTTGTTGAACAAGTGAAGCTCGTTGAGTTTCTGTTTGACTGCAGAGTAAAATAGAAAAAACTCATCTGTGAGAATTCAACACAAACTGTTTCCTCTCTGATCTGAAATAACATTTATTTTAAAGAGCCACCGTCTCAACAGCCAGAAACCCAAACGCAGGTTTTCCTTCAGCGCCGTGACGTCCTGCTCCTACAGCTGAAAACTCACGAGTCACCGAAACCAGAAGCACAAGGGGCTTTGTAAAACCGCTGAGTCAGCGTGGATGTTGTTTCATTAAAGAGGATTTTATTTCCACAAAACGCACAAAGGATCCGTTAAATCGGTGTTTTGTTCTCAGGCTGATGAAGCTCTGGATTCATTACAACCCATTTAACACACTTTTCTTTACTGTCGGCTCATTTTTCACTGTAACATGAAGTCCTGCAGCTCCACGGAAACTATGACACACCTAAAATGACATGAATATGAAAAGAAAACACATTTTTAAGCCTCTACGAGTTCAGTGTTTATCTGTCTGCTCTGCTCGTCTGCTGTTGGAAGATGTTTCACTGTGCTGGACGTGTCCTCCAACAACCTGCTGAATAAATACGTCTGGAGCAGTTCAGCCGAGTCATCCGAGAATATTTACTCCATGACTCTTACTCACAGCTGAGCCATTCACGGCTTCTCAGTTTTGCACAAAAGTGTAGAATTTTTTCATTTTTACAGGACTTTTTTTTAGTGTATACTGTTTATTTTTCTCGTTTTTAAAAAAAATAAGACATGCAGAATAAACTGTTTTTGATAAATATCGCAATTTTAAGCTTAAATTTTGTCCTCGCATTAGTAGTTCAAGAGATGTTGGAAAGTTATAAATCACAAAATGTTTAACTGTTTGTAGAAAAGTGCAGATTTTTTTGTTTTTTACAGGATTTGTTTCGGGCAAATGGTTTATTTTTGGTGAAATTTTAAATGAGACGTAGTGATTTTTGATAAAATATTCTGATTTTCAGGATAGATTTGGTTAATTTTCCAGATGGAAGCACATATCCTATATGGTTAGTTCAAGGAGTGTCTGAAAGGTAAAAGTGTGATAAATATTTCAGTTTTTACAGTTTCTGGCTCTGATAAATGGTGTAATTTTAGTGATTTTTAAAAATATAACACATCTTAAAAACCTGCTTGAGGGTTTCGGTGTTACAGATGTATGAGAGTTGTTTGTATTTGGCCTGTTTGTGTCCTGCATTGCTTCTGTAATAATAAAAAAACAGCAACAAAATCAGATTATTGCAGCAGATTCTGTGAATGTTGTGCGATCAGGTTCACTACGGGACCGATGGCCGGTCCGAGCCTCCTCCGGCCTCCACCGATCGTCCGTCTTCCTCCTAATGAAGTGTTCAGCGGTCGGACTGCTTAAAAGCTCTTAAACGGGTTTAAGGTTCTCGGCGCTGCTCGACAGAAACGTTCCACCGATCCAAACAGCAGCTGCTTTTCATTACGGAAGATAAATAGCGGGAATATTTTGCATCCCTGCAAACCGAGCGCAGACACTAAATCACAATCAGGCAGTTTAGAAATGTAGCGGAACAAAAAAACCTGTCTGAAAATCCTGCAGCAACAAGAGCTCGTGTGTGTGCACAGATGTGAGCTGTAAAAATAGACATCCAGCTTCTGTGGGGTGTTTTCTCAGCTTTACAGGAGCCACCTGGTCAACCAAGGCCCAGTTTGTGTTCTAGCAGGGAGCTGCTGAATTCAACAGGCTGCTCAGACCGAGTCACGAGAACAGAGGAAGCGCCGCTGCAGAAACACCTGCGCAACAAATACCAGAACCATGTCGGCACATTTGGGCTCCGGCCGGCTACGAGCTGCAGCCGCGAGGTTATTAATAGACGCTGTAATGAGAACGTTTCCAGTCGATGAGAAATCAATAGAAGCTGGTCAGGTGTTCAACGGCAGCAACGAGGCAAAGAGATGAAGTCTTGAAGTGATAACAGGAACAGATGTTAACATTGAAAGGCTTCATCATCACATGCAGCAGTAAATAAGTCATCAGTGCAATGAAATTATTTGTCTTATAAAATACATTCACTGAGGTAACAAATCTAAAAATGCAAGAACGGTGCAAAAAAACACCTAAATTTAAAAAGTATGCGCGATATTTATGATGCAAAAGACTTAAAATATAGATAATATGATGTGAAAGTTGTCTGAGATTCAATTATTTCAATTATCTACGGCTCAAAAAACTGCTTCTTTACTACAAGAATGCAATTATGCAGCTAAACAAACAGCATCACCTCCTTTTCTTTTTGTTTAAGTCTGATATTTCACTTTATTGTGACTTGTTTAGTCCCCATATCGAGAAAAATGCCCTCAAAAAACAGTCCCAAACACCAAATGTACAAAATCTTCTTCACCGTAGGTATTAAATTAGCTACCAGCTATAATAATGTCAGCTAAAGCTAGCTAGCTACCTCGTATGAACAGGAGGCACAACGATGACAACACTGCGATATAAAGTGTAAATGTTGACGACGTGATTGAGACCATAAACTTATGAGGACAATGTTTACCGAGGGAATAAATCAAGTAAGAAACGGACAAACTATCTCATAGACTTCTATACAATCGGCCTCTTTTCCCAGTCGCCCCCTGCTGGCCGTTAGAGAGAACGCAGGTTTAAAGCGTTTCCTTTCAGACTCAGAAGGCTGCGTCCATCTTTTACATACACTTCATGTGTGAGATGCAGTTTCAAAACTTGACAAACGAATGAACAACTGAACAAACACGTGAGTAATTTAACCAACGACAAATTCAACATCACTCCTGATCCGATGTTAGGGAATAAAGAGTAGCCGATATATTGTTCAATATTCTTTGTATTAGGGTCGAATATTACTGAAATATGAATAAGTACAATATCCTACTCAGAAGAGGTGCACATTTTGTGAATGCAAGTGAATTTTGTAACCACATATCATAATAAATAAAGCATTACGGTGCTCCATGTATGTGCCTTTGCCTATATATCACATTCACAAGATGTAAGGGAACTTGATTGATTAGTAAAAATCTCATTATTATTACAAAAAACACAAAAATTACAATTCCCACTAAAATGATGGCTCATATCAGTATAGTAATTATCACAATATGTTGTGTTTAAAAATAGGAATAATGGAGTAATTGTTTGTCAGCTTTCCAGCTCGTTAGCATCTTACCATGAAGACGCTACTGGACTCCACACCACCGTCTGCTCTGCTACATGTGCTGCACACAGCGCTCACTATAGACAATGGAGTCGGAGTGCCCTCTGCTGGACGAACTATGTAACGACAGCATTTCTAAATTACTCCAAGCATGTGTTTCTAAATGATGTTCTGCAAAATAAGTTTTCATACTGGAGATCAAACACACTAATATAGATGTGTTTGTGAGGGGCTGATATTTGGGTCAAGCTCTATTTCCAGGGGGATAAATCCTGACTAGTTTTCACAGCTTGAATAAGAACAAACACACAGAGTTGACAGAAATAAATCAGATAAACGAGGCACCGTGTGGGTGTTCAACGAGCAAAACAGCTCAATCTAATACCAGAAGCAATAAAACTGGGCCTGTCCTCCTCTTTAGTTACGGCTTCATGGAGTTATGTTGAGACACTCAGCTTTTAAAGACCACAGATGAAACGCCGGTTAAGCCGAGACACCGTTTCTCCACATATTACATGTTATTCACACAGTTTCTATAACATATCTTCATAAATAAGCAGTTTTAAATTGTACAATCCAGTGTCTGTCAGACATAAATCACCTATTTTGACTTTTTTTTTGCCACTTTAAAGCTTCAAAATGTCATTTCTCTCGTATGGTGAGTGAACGTGAAGCCTTTTTTAAAAAATATAAAAGCATAATTCTCCATCGTGACGGGACGCAGCTGCACAATAAACATTCGTAAACACATTCAACAGGTCAGTGTGTGAAACCAAAACTTGCAAAACACTTGAGGAATTCACCGACAGACGCCAACGATCGCACCTCCTCCATCTGCAAGTACTGATTTATGTTTGGTTAATTGTTAACTGCTGCTTTTGTGATTTTATTCCTTGAGTTTGCCCTAAAGTAGCTCCGAACACAGTTTAAATATTAGACTAATCAGTGTCACTACGCAGTTCGTTAAACCACCAGATTCAGTTGTTTCCAGCTCCACAGTGTGAACACTCGGCGGTGGACGACCTGATCCGTCTGCTGGAGTTCATCCATCACGAGCTGCAGCAGGTTTCTGGTTCGGACGTGTGAAGGAGGCGATGCTCTCCCACGTCCCCGCCTGTCCGATTAATCACACATATCAAACTCCGTGTGCAGTTGTTGCAGCCCGTCTGCACACAAACAGACGAAGCGTCCAGGAAGTCAGCTGTCAGCAGCTAAAAATACCAGCTTCACTCGCGCCGCCACGCCCCGCTTCATCCCACGCAGAAACCAGGCTAATTTTAAAAGTCTATGTCGGGAAAAAAAGCCCCAAAATACACAACGGATGGGCCTGAAGGGGAACATCCTACTAATATCACCAGCACCGGCTGAGAAAGCGCTATAAAAAGGTTAAAAAAAAAAGTTGTTAATGTACAGATACAGTAGAGCCAGGCTGGATTTAGTGTCCTGGACATCAGGTTACACAACTTTAAACAACTTTAAAGCCTCTGAAGTCAGTTGTTTGCATCGTTAAACAAAC
>NW_007578603.1:198775-201885 GCF_000690725.1 Stegastes partitus
TAACATTAAAAAAAATGTAATTAAAGTGAAAATGTTTTATTAATATGCTATGATAATTATTTATTAAGAATTATTTAATTAATTAAAAAAAATTTGGTGTCATTTTAAATTTGATCCTGCTTTTTTAATGCATTCAACATGTAAATTAACACTTTCTTTGGTGATTTTACTTGATTTTATCTGTAATTAACTGTCTCACTGCATCGTGTTGTTTCTAATCTGATGGATTGTATTTTCTAATGTCGAAACATTAAACTAAACATTTATTGTCTCTTTTTATTACTTCACATGTCATGTTAACAGAAAGCTGTTTAAATAACAAAGACTTGGTGTGAAGCTGGTGGCACTTTAAATCACACTGAACAAGATGGATTAAACTGTTCCACAGATTTCTCCTGTTTTGTTAAATTACACATAATATCCAGTAAATCACAGGAAAATAATGAAATAAAAATCTTAACTGTTGATTAAAAAACAAAAACAGAAACAAATCTGCACATAATGTCCAAAATGTGACCTTAAGATCAGCTACAAATACAACTGCTGACAGACAGTTGCTGCTATTCTTACAGATTTATTTAAAAAAGTGTTTTTACAGTGTGAGTAAAACGTCGTTTGCAAATCTCATGCAGGAGATTTACGGAACTTTACAGAACAAACTTCCTGCACTCGTTCTGCTGCACATCATTCCTCATGTATTAATAAAGCGTCCAACGCTAACTCATGTGCATCTCTTTATTTCTGGTGTCGCCGTCCTTCACACCACCAGCTTCGAATAAACTGCATTTGTGTTGTTTTTAACTTAGACTCTATTTATCGGTCGTCGGTGGTAATTACAGTCGCAGCATCTTGAGCTGAGGCTCAGCTGTCGTTATAAGACGTGAACACGGGAAAGTAGACGACGTCTGGTTGGTAAAAGTTAACCCACGTCGTCCAACCAATCAGAACCGAGACTTGTTAGTGGTTAATGTACATTTGGACGACATATAAACCACACAACAGGGTGCTAGAAACCTGCACGTACGACGATTAAAGGTTTACTTTCAGTTGTTATTGATGATTTTTGATGATCTGTGTTCAATCAAAAGCAGCTGAAAGGTTTAATTTACCCACTTAAGCCGGTTTATCAAGGTACTAATACAGAAAAAAACACACAAACACATGCACACAACATTTCTCCACACATTGTTTTTACGTTTTTTACAAGTTATCATTAAAATATGTGGTTTTAAAATGTGAATTTCAGTCTTTGATAGAAAAAAATAGCTCATTTTGGCATTTTAGGGTTTTTCTTTTGGTACTTTAAAGCTGCAAACTTTTTAAAATAAAGCTGAAAAGTTTATTTTATTTATTTGATGCAGCAGATTTCAATAGTTACTGAGAATTTTTAATGACCTGTGCTGAATAAAAAGCAGCAGAAAGGTTTAATTTAACTACCTTCCTTTAAGAAATACACATTTAATGCACACCTGCCAAACTAGGCAACAAATTCAACGCATAAAACATTTTTTTGGGGAAAGTTTTTTACAAGTTATCATCAAAAATATGGTTTCAAAGCACGCAAGTTAGTCTCTGACAGAAAGAAATGCTTATTTTGGCATTTTAGGGTATTTGTTTTGCCACTTTAAGGCTGCATAATGTCATTTCTCTCCTATTGTTTGTGGATTAATTCAGTATAAAAGCAGGATATCGGCTCCTGGATGCGGCTCGTTTGCAGTGACGCTCGGCTGTAAACACATTCACCGATTCGTTGATCAGAGTTTTGTGGAATCAGGTCACTGTGTGAAACCAAAACACTTCAGGAATTCACTCAGACAATCGTGTAGATTAACGGCCACCAAGAGCAAGAAAAAGGCCTCAGCGGTAGATGAATGTGTGTGTTTGTGTCTGAGGCTCTTTCACAGCAGCTTCCAGGAGAAAGCTCCACCGTGGCAGGAATCCTCCCACCGCGTCAGGACCAACAATGTCCTGCAGATCTACGACCTGCACACAGACTCACTCAGCAGCCGGGAGGCTCGAGGTTCCTTCACCCGGAAGAACCTTTTTATTAGAACACAGAACAACGAGTCTATTCTGTGTCAGAGGCTTTAAAGGAAGTGAGTGAAGATGAGCTGAAGTGATGCTGCAGGAGCTGTAAACAGTCACGGGAATTATTCTGTGTGTTAACGAATGAATTTAGTTTCATCATATTAACCTTTTAAACGCCGCATTTTAGATTTATTTAACACATGATTTATTTAACACGTTTAATGAATGAAAATGAAAAATGAAAAATACTTTATTCATCCCAGAAGGGAAATTCAATTTAATAATTTTTTTTTTATTTTTTATTTAATAATAAACCATTGTTGTTGGTTTATACAGTGCACTGTAAAAACAACAAAAAAACAAGTTTTTAATTGTAATTTTTGAAGAATTTACTGCTATTTTCTGCATTTTTCCTCTTTTTATTTTAAAATAAGAAGGGATCAAGAGTAAAACTATGTATTTGAAAAACTATTCCACTATTGTTATTGTTATTTTATTATATATTCACATGTTAACCCTAAAAAAAACAGGCTACAACTGGAAATAACATCATCAAAAATCAGACTTTTTACATTCTTTTATGCTTGAAAACAGAATTTATAGATAATAATTAGTAGAATGACTAAATGAAAAGTATTAATTTAAACGTTAAACTTAAAACAAACAAACAAACAAACATAGGCCAAATAATGGTCACAATAAATCTGCATTTAAAAAAAAAAAAGAAAAGAAAAAATGAATTAAATAATATAAATAGAATTGAAAAACCAAAACATTGCACTGTTTTACTGTATTTAAATCAGCAAAACGCACTTTTTTTTTTTAAAGTTATGCACAAAAACGTGCAGTTTCAAAGAGTGCAATCTAGTCTTTGACAGAAAAAATAGTATACTTTGTAATTCTAGGTTTCTTTTTTTTTTGGGCACTTTAAGGCTGCAAGATGCCCTTTCTCTCTTATTGTCTCTCTTTTTAAAAACATGGGTGATACGGCTGAAACTTTTATTCTAAGTATTTAATGCAAAATGCATATTGTTCAATTTTATTATTTTTTTTACAAGTTATTCTCAGAAATATGTGGTTTT
>NW_007578603.1:202227-208823 GCF_000690725.1 Stegastes partitus
TAAAAATCAATACGAATGCTGTTAGATCTGCTGCTCATCAGCTGAAATCTGCCGTGTGGGTGTAATAAAATATAAAAAGTCAAACTGGGTGTGTCACGGATGAAAACCAGCGGAGCTCGTGAGGCCGGGCGGCTTCCTGCTGACATTCCTGACATTAGTGCGGCTTATTGCAGCCTGAAACCAGAACCGGGGTGTTAGCGCCTTTGTTCCAGGATGTGAGCGGCCTGACGAGCTGGTCGGAGCTGATTAATGAACAGACCAACGCTCTGAAACACGGGGATGTAATCCAGCGTGGGCCTGAGCATCACTTCAGATCAGAACAGTTGAACTTCTGGTTGCTTCCAGAGCTCCAGTCTTGACTAAAAGCCTTCTGAGGTGACAAATTCTTGAGACTGAGCTTCTCCCTAAACTTAAATCTTAACCTAAAGCGTACATCTTTGGAAAAGTTTTCCTATTTGTTTGAATTTTAATACATTTTTCTTGTTATTGTCGTTTCATTCTTGTCGTATTTGTGGCTGTACCGCTGCTGAAAAGCGCCGCATAAATAAAGCATGTTGATATCATATTGGCCCACTAATTACCAGAGCAATAACTGTAATTAGTGTCGTAACGCTGGAGGCGCTGCACGAGGAGGGAAAATAAAAACCTCACGAGCAGCAGGATGACTCACGCCGCGTTTACGAGCTAATTAAATCAAAGGTGATCAAAAGGATCTCGCGACACGAGCCCAGAACGAGAACCTGTTTGGTTCTTCAAAGGCAACAAGCTTGTGAATTTTAATTTGCGCAGCCACAACAATTTAACCGCTGACAGGAAGTGGATGTGACTCTGACAACTGGTACACGTCTCCACGGCAACAGCATCCTCCTCCAGCCGGACAAAGCATCAACAACGAAAGGATCCAAAGTCAGCATCCTCCAGCAGAGCAACCGGATCCCTCTGATGCTCCACTGCGCAACCTGTAAGACCCACTAGATCCAAGATGGCCGCCAGACTTGGCGTGTTTACGGCAGCATGTTTCAGAGCGGCGACGGATCGATCACCCGGCTCGATATTTGGCACTTTTCCAAACACCTGCATCGTTATTTGCATCAGCTGCTCATCAATAAGTAAAACAGTCCTCCTCTATCTGCCTGCCTGTCGTCACTCTGTGATTTCAGAGGCGTCTCTCTAGCAGACACACAACCTGCAAAAACTCAACAACAAACTCTCATGGTGGCTAATGCTATGCTAACAGCTAGCTGCTACGTCGGGAGACTTTTTGATTTCCGACTAGACATGTTTCACCGAGCTGGATGTATCCTCTAGTGGCTCCTCTGTTTAGTGTTTCTGAACTGTGCTGCATTTATTTTACTTACATCGTAGGTTGTTTTTCATTCTTAATTACTCTTATTTCCACACTTGCCTCCTCTCTGCTCCGTGGAACACTTCCTGCAGTTCAGCCGAGAAGTCGCTGAATTTGACTAAAGGAAGTCATTGCATTGCAGTTTGCTCCTAAAAGTGCAGATTTTTTGTTGTTCTTTGCCAGATCTGATGCAAAACAGGTCATTTTTGGTTCATTTTTCAATGAGCCATGTCATGACTTGGATGAAATATCACAATTTTAAACTTAAATTTGTTTGTTTTTTTCAGATAGAACCTCACATTACCCATGAACAGATGAGAGAAAGTTAAACATCAGACAAGTTTTTCTGTTTTCTTTTTATCTTCTGGCTCTGATAAACGCTGTAATTTTGTGTGATTTTTTTTCAACAGTAACCTTCCTTTAAACCCATCGATGGGTTTTGAGGTTCAAACAGTTAAAAAAACAATAAAAACTGAACATTAATTATCTAAAAGGCTTTTGGTGCTTTTAATTCCACTTCTCGGGGATGAGGAGAGCTGGTCGGCAGCTCTGGAGATATTTGATGGAATTTACAGCATCATAAAAAGTGCATTTGCTCAATTTTTTAAAATTCCAGAGGGCGCTGAAACCAGCTCCACCAGGTCCGATGGAAGTTTTAGCAGCTGATTGAGTTCAAGATTAAAACAACCATAAATATTGTGCAGCTCGGTGACATAATTAACGTCAGCTGTTATCGACACTAATCCTCAAACATGAATCCGTCTCCGTTCCCTCCTCTCAGTCTCTCTCCTGCTTCTCGCTAAACTGTGGTTTTTCTCTGCAGACGTGAAACCAGAGATGCATCTTACGTCTTCATTTACCATCAGAAGGGATTTAAACTCATGAACTCCACCATGAAGAGGCCTGATGAAGAGAGCGGAGCGGCCAGCTGCTGTTTCTGACTCCAGCCATCACGTCCTCTAACATTTCAAAGCTTTCTTCGTCTTCCAGCCATCGGATCCGTTTCAGGTTGTTGTTGGCTGTCTGGTGTGTTTACTTTCTCTCTGACCAATCAGAGTCAAGTATCCACGGCGGCGAGGGGGTTTGATTTCAGACTATTTTCCAGGATATTAGCCTCCAATTTTTGGATAATTGCGCCGTTTTCGCCTGAACTAACCTCGACTTCCTGTTCCTCAAATACAAGAATCACCGACAGAACTGAACTGCAGCAGCGTCAGAAGCTCATAATCACAGGATTGAGCTCCGTACTGACGGGTTCCACCGTTATTTATGGACGTTTTGTGTTGTTTTCTCATCAAAGTGTTCATTTGTTCCACAGTTTCCAGCATTCAGGAGCACGCAGCAACAAATAAAACATGTCAGCAGTGAAATTATAAGTGAAATGCAGCTGGCAGACATTAACAAACTATTGTTTTAATAGATTAGTATTTGTGAGTAATCAAGCAGCAAGTTATAAACATTTACAACAGTTATAATTTGACTGTTTACTTGTTTTCAGTCATTATTTCTCTCTAGGAACTGAATAAACGTTTATTCTGACAGCTGTTAGCCATTTTCTGCTGCTTTAATACTTACTAAATAGAAAAAAGGTGAATAAAACAAACCAAAACAGGAAAACAAGGCTGTTTTATCTGAGCTACAAACTAAATGTTAAATTAATTTAACATCAGTTGCATAAAAGGTCATGTAGCTCCAACAGAAGGAACCAAAACAAAACGACTAATTTTACATTTTTGCACAATTAAATGACGACTTTGTCTCTGTGTTATAAATCAGCACGACTTTAAGTCACAATAAATCACAATAAATCACAATATGCCACTTTTAAGGACATTTTGTGCGTCGTGTTACCTCAACCTGTCGTCATTTAATGCTAAAAGTGACAATAAATCCATAAAGTCTCTCTCTGGTCAGTGGTTTAACCCCTAAAAGCTCATATCTGTGCATTTAAGTTACACATTTAAAGGTTTTCTTCCATGAAAATAATCTGTTGATGCCTTAAAATGCTTCAGATGTAACTGCAGATCTATGAAGCTCCTGCTGGAGCTGCTCTTGGATGAAGGTAAAACATCTAGAAAACCAACCACGTTGCTTTTAACCAAAACTTCTGGGATCAACATCACGTTGATGTCTGAGTATTTTTACAGATTATGAGGTTTAAATTGCGTCTCGACAGAATGAAACATCGACAGGAGCTGCTCTGGTTTGCATTTCTGCACCATAACTTGGGAACACATCATCACATCACGCTGCACAAAGTGAAAAATGGAACGCTTCTGTGGTCTAAATCCTAAAACACTCAAGAAATACCCAAAAAACTGGAAGAAATATTGTCATTTAACACAATTGAAAGAGAAAATACAACCATGTCTGTGCTGAAAAGGACAAAACCATTCATGTTACTGAACATGGAACTGTTTCCCACATCGTCTCCTTCCTGTTCGTTCGTGACCAATAAAGCACCGATTTAAAAGTTCTGTTGGTGCGAAACAGCTGGAGCATCAGACTAACGTTGCATAACTGTCTCCTGAATCGTCCACATCGACTCGTATAGACTCGTATTTTATGGAGGACTCAGCAGACAGAGACTCGGCAGGTCACCTGACAGACTCGTGTTAAATCAGCAGACAGGTGAGAAGCTGCAGCTCCGACGTGTGAACATGTGGAGGTGAAGTACGAGGACGTCGGCGGTCACGCAGGTCACAGAGGCTACACGTGAAAGTAACTGAGTACATTATTATCATTATTAGTAGTAGTTTTACTCAAACACTGTGATGAAGCTCAGTTCCTCCTCTCGTTTTATTTCTTAACTGTAGCTACTTTGCAGATTTAGTTTGAAAACACAAAATATAATGAACCTGAACTCACTGGTGCAAAGTAACTAAGTAGATTTACTCAAGTATTGTAATGACGTGCTCATTTAATTACCCCTTTGTGCTACTTTATGTTTCTACGTCACCTAAATTCAGAGGAAAATATTAAAGTTTTCATTAATTTCTTAACTGTAGCTACTTTGCAGATTTGGTTCAATAATTCAGAAAATAATCAACAAATAAATTCTGCTGTAACTTTATAGATACGATAAAACTTTATGGATCCTTGTAGGGAGAATTCAAAAGCAACACAGCAAACAATAAAGGAGTTAAATGACCTTCATCAGCTGCAATATTACAGCAATTAACACCATTTTATGAATAATATAATAAATTATTTATATTAATGTAAATAATTACAATTAAAATAATGTATGAATTTAGAATATATATATATATATATATAATTAATAATATAATTATTATAATTTAATGTTATAATAAATGTAATAATACAAATGTGTATTTTTAAAAAGGGTTCATTTGTTCTGTTCCTGTGAAACGTTTCTGTGACAAAACTCCCTTAAACCAGCTAAAAGATTATAATTATATTTACTGGAATTAAAAAATAAAAATTATGAACATTAAGGACTGAGAAATAGAAAATAAAAACGGCTAAAACTGTTATTTTACAGATTTTCCCAGCTTTGTTGATTTACAGATAATCTCAAGCAAAATCACAAAAAACCATTAATTTCCTCGACTGGAAGGACAAAAAAATAAACCCAAACTTTAAATAATGTTCACTTAAAAAATCTGTATTTTTACAAATAATAATTCTTTTACCTTGAAATCAGAATTTATTTATTTTTATTTACTATATTATTTGTTTTTTTTTGTTATTCGTCATTTTCACTTTTTAAACGTTACCATATTCCACCTTTTTTTTTTGTTCAGCATATTTTTTTTCCACACCTTTCGCTTCCAGACTTTCACAGATTTATTTCTCACCTCTGCTAATTTTAGAGCCGCTCTGGAAGTCAGAATCTTCATTATTGATTCTTTTTCATTTAATCAGTTAAACTGTGGAACTTTGCAGAGCTGAAACTACCGACGTCTTAAAGCAGTTTACAGACACGCAGGCTGACGAACAGGATTTCACTTCATTTAATAAACATTCCAGACTCTGATTTAGTTTTAGCGCCTAGAAGGACCTTCCTGCAGCCCTGTGGAGGTTCTAAAACCCCGGCAGAGTTTGTTCTGATGAGTGTTTACTGATGGCGGGTCGGTTCTGTGCGGTGAGCCGAGCAGCAGGTGCGGCTGCTGTGAATGTGACTCCACTTATCTACAACCTGCTGCTGAATCAGACTCATTACATTCGGAGGCATCTGTGCACGCTCGGGCTGAGCCCACGACTATTTTTGAGTCTGAGGTCGAGTTGCAGCGAAAACCGATCCGAGCCGAGCGGAGCGACGAGGACCAAGGCTTCTTCCTGCTGCTGCCAAACTCGACGCTGATTCACAAGAAGCTGAAACCGGCTCTCTGGTGGCTGCGGGACGTTTCAGAACGGGGAGTGTTCAGGAGGCCGAAGGCTTTAAAAATCCACCTGGAAGGCAGGATTCAATCCCAGAGCGTCGCTTCACAGAGCAAACACCGAGATGAGATCAGCGCAAACACAGAAATACCTTCGTGTGAGACTGTTTGCCTTCAGAGATAAAAGCAGCTGCAGGAAGAAAATCTGTTTTATTTCAGTTTCTGATTTGATGGTTTGTTTGTTTTGTTTTTTCATTTATAAAGAGAAAACCTACAGAAAACATAATCATATTGTCTCCAGATCAGCTGGTTGGTTCTTACGTTCTTATCCGAACCTAAAGAGAAACGTTCTCGTGAACACACGTCCAGGATGAATCCATTACGTTTGGCGACGGGAGGAACTGTCCCACCTCTGACAAACTGATCTAACTCCATGTTTACTCGCCTCCAGACTAACTGACACCAGGTCAAATGGATAAACTGACAGATAAAGACACAAAAAAATACTAAGAGCCAAAAACAACCAGGGAAAGGCAGAAGCAAATCAGAGCAACAAGATGTTAAATGAACATAAAGAGATGCTGATTCATCGTAAATCGGAGATAAAACAACCTGTAGTGGGTTCAAAATGACCAGAAACAGATTAAAACGAACTAAAACAGACCTAACACGAACACAAATGGATGTAAAACCAATGCAGACAGTAACACAACAGCAGCAGACCTGCACAGACCACCTGAAGGACACACAAAACAAACACGACAGCAAACAGACACACAACAATGAACAACCTGATGCACAAAATGAGACTGAAACTGATTCGACACAATATGAAGCCAAGCAAATGCAAAACCAACACAAACTGTAACACAACAGCAGCAAAACCATCAGAAAATACAAAAAAA
>NW_007578603.1:209108-215377 GCF_000690725.1 Stegastes partitus
AAAGTCACAAAACTGTGACAAAGACACACAATGAGTCATGAATCAACCACAGAAATGGATATAAAACCAGCTCTTAGACAAACAAAAGGAGCGCTGGGTGCAGAACAGCAGCACAGAGACACAAAAGAAGGAAAAAAGTGATGCAAAGACACACAAAATGACCAGAACGGCACTAAAATTGAATAAAAAATAGTTGCAAAATTAACACAAACGGATGCTAAATGGGATGGTACAATCAGCGAAACAACAGCAGCAACAGTCAGAAACCAGTCAGAAAGACAAACAAGATTGTTCAAAACAAACACAGAGAGCTACACAACAGCGACAGACACACAAAGTGAACAGAAAGAGATTAAAGCTGAAGCAAAATGTAGAAAAACAGGCACAATACCGACGCAAACAGCAACACAACAGCAGCAAAGACACACAAAACAATCAGAAAAATACACAACATGACTGAAAACAAACACATAAAGTCACAAAACTGTGACAAAGACACACAAAATGACCAGAAAGGGATTAAAAAATACACAAACAGATGCTAAACTGATATAAACAGCAGTAAAAACCATCAGAAAGACGAGTGAAATTACTCCAAACAAACACAAAACAACGACAGAAACACCAAAAAGAGATTAAACTGAGTAACAAAGACACAAAATGAACACAAACAGATGCTGACCATTTGCAAGGCAGGTATAGAAGCACAACTTAGACACACAAAAGGGCTTCTGGGTGCCAAAGGAATGGAGGAGACGCACAAAATGAGCAGGAAGCGATGAAAACTAAAGACTAAAAGATACGTAAAGAGGTGCTAAACTGATGCAAACAGCAACACATCGACAGCAAAGACACACAAAACAATCAGAAAGATACACAAAATCACTTGAAACAAACAGAGAGAGCTACACAACAGTGACAAAGACACACAAAGTGACCAGCAAGAGATTAAGGCTGAAGCAAAATGTAGAAAAACAGGCACAATACCGACACAAACAGCAACACAACAGCATCAAAGACACACAAAACAATCAGAAAAATACACAACATGACTCAAAACAAACACATAAAGTCACAAAACTGTCCCAAAGACACACAAAANGCACTAAAATTGAATAAAAATAGGCGCAAAATTAACACAAACAGATGCCAAACTGGTACAATCAGCGACACAACAGCAGCAGCAACAGTCAGAAACCAGTCAGAAAGATACACAAGATTGTTCAAAACAAACACAGAGAGCTACACAACAGTGACAGACACACAAAGTGAACAGAAAGAGATTAAAGCTGAAGCAAAACATTGAAAAACAGGCACAATAGCGACGCAAACAGCAACACAACAGCAGCAAAGACACACAAAACAATCAGAAAAATACACGAAATGACTCAAAGCAAACACATAAAGTCACAAAACTGTGACAAAGACACACAAAATGACCAGAAATGGATTAAAAAATACACAAACAGATGCTAAACTGACACAAACAGCAGCAAAAACCACCAGAAAGATGAGTGAAATTACTCCAAACAAACACAAAACAGCGACAGAAACACCAAAAAGAGATTAAACTGAGTAACAAAGACACAAAATTAACACAAACAGATGCTGACCATTTGCAAGGCAGGTATAAAAGCACAACTTAGACACACAAAAGGGCTTCTGGGTGGCAAAGAAATGGAGGAGACGCACAAAATGAGCAGGAAGCGATGAAAACTAAAGACTAAAAGATACGTAAAGAGGTGCTAAACTGATGCAAACAGCAAAGACACACAAAACAATCAGAAAGATACACAAAATGACTCGAAACAAACACAGAGAGCTACACAACAGTGACAAAGACACACAAAGTGACCAGCAAGAGATTAAGGCTGAAGCAAAATGTAGAAAAACAGGCACAATACCGACGCAAACAGCAACACAACAGCAGCAAAGACACACAAAACAACCAGAAAAATACACAAAATGACTAAAAACAAACATATAAAGTCACAAAACTGTCCCAAAGACACACAAAACAATCAGAAAGATGAGCAAAATTACTCGAAACAAACACAAAACAGCAACAAAAACACCAGAAAGAGATTAAAACGAGTAACAAAGATGCAAAACAGACGTTGATTAAATGTGAAGCAGGTATAAAAGCACAACTTAGACACACAGAAGGGCTTCTGGGTGCCAAAGGAATGGAGGAGACGCACAAAATGAGCAGGAAGAGATGAAAACTAAAGACTAAAAGATACGTAAAGAGGTGCTAAACTGATGCAAGCAGCAACACAATGTGCAAAAACCAGCAGAAGGACGAACAAAACGAGTCAAAACAAACACACAGAAAGACTTTTTCTTTAACAAATTACTGGAATAGTTACAGCAAAAATGTATATCTGTGAATCACGAACAGAGATGATGAGATAAAACGTTTAAGATGATGTTTATGCAGCAATAATACACAAGAAACTGACAACAGAGCAACAACGTCGGAGCTTGTTCAGCTTCGATTCTTTAGTTTTCTCTCCTACGTGGATGTTTAGCAGAAAAAACACCAGCGAACCAAAGAAAAGAGATCTGAGGTGAAAAACCGACAACAAGGTGGCTTCAGATTGTCCAGGAACACCTAAAACCCTCGTTTTCATTAAAGGACATCCGACAGGACACCAGGAGTCCTTCCTGTGTCGCCCCTCCAGAATAAAAGGACTCCTGCAGCTCATTGAAAGCAGCTGCAGGTCTGAAACCAACACGTCTCTGCTCGTTAACGACAGCTGATTAACGCAGAATCAGGATGAATCAGGTGATGTAACGTCAGACTCCAGGAGTGACTCCAGATCTGGGTTGTGACACCAGGATGAGGATTCTGAACCAAAGTCAGCGGTTCAGCTGGAAGTAGACGAGAATCCATCGAGGTCAACGGAGATCATAATTATATCATTAATTATACAATAAATGTCAGTAATTATTGTGTATGTTTACTTTTATTTTTATTTATTATTACATCATTCTAATCATTAGATTGTTGTTAATATTAAAATAATACAATAAATAAGATTCATATCGCAGGTTATTATAAGTCTTATTTTGTTTAATATTAATATAATGCTTTTAATTTACATTATTTATATATTTTATAACAGTTGAATTATTAAATGATGTTGATTTTTAATATTCTAGTAATATTCTATGGTTTATATCACTAACGATGTCAATATTAATATAACTACTTTATATTACACTAGTACATAAACTCTCTATAATGTGATAATGAAAAAACATAATGTGATTTATATGATCATGTTGTTTACAGTGAAGCTAACACATATTCTCCCTGTTGATTATTGATTGATTATTTCAGATCAACTGATCAGTCGCTCGTTCGATAAAATGTAGAAAATGGGGAAAATTTCCCAAAGCCAAATACAACTTCCTAAAACGTCCTGTTTTGTTCACAAACCAAAAAATATCCTGTAAACTTAAAAAATCCAAGAAGCTGGAATCAGAGAATCCTGATTTTTGGTTGTTTTTTTTTTAATATCTAAATGAACGAATCAAGTAACAACAGAGCTGCTCATTAATTCGATCGGTGACAACGAATCAATAAACGGTTGGTTTACAGGAATAATTCAGGACCGTTGGGTTCAGGTCATTAAACTTCAACTTCACTGATAAACTGCTTTTAGAAGTTTGTTGTCTGTTGTCTTTTCATTGTTGTTCTGCTCCGTTAACTCAACCGGAGTCACGTCCTGTGAAGACGAACTGAGGACGCAGCAGAACCGACGTCTCACCATGAAACCAGAAACAATGAACCTGAAGCAGAACTTTCCATCCAACCATCTACAACAAGCAGCATCGAGTGAAAATAAGAACAAACAGCAGCAGCAGCAGCATGAAGGAAACCACCAGACGCATGAATGGACGACTCTAAACCCAGCAGACCCACAACTTTGGTTCTGACTGTCAGTGTACAGGAGGAACCGTGTCCACACTGTAAAAAATGAATGTTTTTAACCAAACCTTATCTGTTAAATGTAAAAACAATAACGTTCACAACAACAACAACATGTGATTTTATAAATGATCATTCTTGTTGTTTTTTTGGCCATAAAGTGTTTTATGTGTTTAAATCACCTAAAAATATGATTGTTTCACTGATATTATTATTTATATTAATGATTTAAAATGGTGATAACAATAATTTTAACTGGTAGTTTACAGATTTTCCTGTCTTTTGTTTTTTTTTTAATGAAATTACAGATAATATCCAGTAAAATCACAGAAAAGCAAAAACATTATTTACATGTTAAATGTAAAAAAATAAACTGGAAATAATGTCCCCATTATCCAAACATTATTTCAACGTTTTTCTAATGTACTTTTTCACCATTTTTTTTAAAACAGATTTATTTCCCTGCAGTGCACAGCAGGAGTTCTGTTGATTTCTCACATTTTCAACCAGATGAACGTTTATCCTGTTTCTCAGCTACAGACTCGACACTTTATGACCTGCTTCTAGAAAAAGATCTGCTCCTTTATTAAGCTGCGACATAAATACAAGCGGACCAAGACGGAGCAGCTGCTGCCGTCACACGTCCACCACATCAGCTGCAGATGTTTCTGCAGCTCACACATGCAGCCGCTCAACATGACGTCAAAAAAGGTGATTAAGAACGTGCAGGTTATTAGACCGGGTTAGAGCGGAGCCAATCAAGCATTTAGTTTGACCTTTACACACCTTTAACAGGTACATAAGTGGATAAATGACTGGTTATATTCATTGTTGTGTTTAATTTGTAATGAGGTTACTTAAAAAACATAAACGAGGACCACAAACCGACTCGCTGGAGAAAATATATTAAATTTATAGCAAATATTTGACTTAAAAGGTGCCACTGCAGAGCTCTGATTGAGTTTTTTCCTTCCTAGAAGACTTTTTACTGCTTCATCGAGAGGTTTTATTGAGTTTTAAAGGACAATCAGCAGCACCAGAGTGATGAAAACTGAGAGTAAAATTAACTACAGTAAAATGTATTTCTTTTTAACCGGTTTTGTTTATCAGGGTTTGAGTTAACGGGCATTTCTTTTTACATAAATCTCTAACAAATCAAGCTTCCTACTGTCACATTCTGCATGAACATATTGTGTGTATACTGGATATAAACCAGTAGAGAAGTGTGTTAACGCTGGTTTACAGACGCCAGGACTTGTGTTGTCGGCTGCAGCTGCCGTCATTCTGGATTTGAGGATTAAACTTAACAAAATGTCAGTGATTGTCGTGTGTGCAGATCAGGATGGAGGCAGGTGGAGTCCAGCAGAACTACTAGGTTCTACTGATGCTCAGCTTCTTACGCTTTGTGCTTTAAACCTCTGCAGCAGAAATGCGGTCGTGTTTCGACAGTTCACAGAGAAACAAAGTGCATCAGGGCAGATCAATAAGAAGCCAATGAAAGGCTGTAAGTCGACCAGGATTTAACTCACGGTCCTCACTGAACACGACGATGTTTAAAAACGACAAACCAAAAAAACTATGTTAAAAACAGTGAAATACTGTAATGCTGAAAAACTGGAAATTCAGTGATTTTACTACATCATGTAACTGAACAAAAATAGAAAAATGTGTATAATGCAGTTTTAAAAAAATACCATTTTTAAATTCTTAATATGTATAATATCTGTAAAATAATTTGCTCATTTAAATACAATAAAACTGTGTAATTATTGATTATAAGCATTTGTAAAAAAAAAAAAAAAAAAAAAAAAGAATACTGATTTTTAATGTAAATGATTTTTTTTCTGTGATTTTACTGGATACAATCTCTAATTTAACAAAACAGGAAAATTCTGTAAAGTAAAGAAATTATTTAACATTTTTAAAACCTGAATTTACACAATTTTTCATTAAACAGCAAACATCTGTAACATTCTGACATTTCTGCAGATTTAAATACAGTAAACAGTTTCATTTTAGGGTCAAACATTGTAAAAGAATGAATAAGAATTTGTAAAAATACATAGTTTTGATTTGCATGGTACTTACAGTTTTGTTACAGTGAACATGTAAATTAATGCTTATTTTCTGTGATTTTTACCAAATGTTATCTGTAATTTAACAGAACATAGAAAACATGTGAACTAGTGGTTAAAAAAAACTCATTTTTATGCCAATACAACAAATATTTATAAATCAACTGCTTTTCTGTTGAATGAAAATAATGTAACTTTATGGTCACACATTGTAAAATAAGACATTACTATTAGTAATAATTAGTATATATATATAT
>NW_007578603.1:216282-230539 GCF_000690725.1 Stegastes partitus
CAGCTGGTTTTTCACAGTGTGCTCCGTCCACACACCCACCTGCCTCCACAGCAGCTTCAACACGTTCATGTGCAGCTAAAGGAGAAGCGAGCGGCTGAGAGGGCGCTGTGTTACCTTTGTACTTCTCTCTGACGTTCTCATAGGCCTGGACATAGTCTTGCTCCTCTGGCAGGCGCTGACCAGGGTCACACATGGGCATGGACATGGCTGACACTGGGCCAGGGGTTGGGCACCTTCTCTCTCAGCTCCAAACTTTCCTTTTCAAACTTCCCTGTTTGAGCCTCGCTGTGATGAAAGGCCTCCAGGCCAGCTCTGTGTCTGTGCCCACCTTCCTCCTCGCCCACTCCCAGCGTTCCCTCTGAAGCTGTGGATCTCACTCCAGACCACCACCACCACCACCACCACCACTCCCCTCCTCGGCTTGAGAAATACCCTCACGCTCGGGTCGGACCCTCCTCTTAAAGGCACAAACACCGCGGACATAGACACCGGCTGGATCTGAACACTACAGCAACGCACACAGGCCCAGACACACACATGGCCGCCTCGGCCAGAAAACAAATGACGGAGCCGTGTGGGGTTATCTGAGTTCCCCGCTGCAGGAGGAAGCTGGGCCGAGTGGATTCTGTGCTATTCACAGCTTGGATTACCCCAGAACCGTCCACGGTTCCCCTCAAAGTCACGTCATATTCCCAAAACTGAATGACGGCACAGAGTGGAGGCCAGAGAGCCGCACCTCTCTGCTGCAGGACACACCACTCACAGCTTTAAAGTCTAACACACCACTTCTAAATGCTGCAGCAAAGCGAACCAGAACTCTCTTGTCTTGGATGTGTTTGTACATTACATTTACTATTGTTCCAGTCTGACCACGAGCTGCTCACTGAAGTCAGCTGTTGGTCAAAGCAGCTGCAGTGAATCTCTTCTCCCATCAGATGAATGTTTTATTCAACTACATGAGCTGAAGTCAGCGGTGTGACTTCTACCGAAGAAACATGACACAAGATTAAGAGCTGCACAGGTTTAAACTCTTTGAACAGGAAAAAAAACAACCTGCCAGTGCTTTTAAAAGGCAGGTTACGTTAAAATATGATGTTAAAAATGTGTTTTGTTAAAAAAATAAAGGTATGCTACGCTTAATAAAAACCAAACAATCTATTAAAACAGCATGTTATGTTAAAAAGAAATTATATTATGTTAAAAAGAAAAAGATGTTCTGTTAAAAAATGTTTTAAAAAAGATGTTATGGAAATGCATGTTATGTTAAAATAAGAAATGAAAGATACGTTAAAGAAGGTCTGTTATGCTACAAAAAAGAAGATATGTCAAAAAAAAAGTATATTATGTCAAAAAATAATTTTATTTTAATAAAAGGTTTGTCATGTTAACAAAATCATATTTTAGAAAAAGGTCTGTTATGCTAAAAAAAAAAAAAGATATGTAAAGAAAGGTATGTTGTGCTACAAAAAGATGTCAAAAAAGTTATATTAAAAAAAAAAGATGTTATGTAAAAAAAAGTGTGTTTTGTAAAAAAAAAAGATATATTTAAAAAAAAGTCTAAAAAGTATGTTATGTGAAAAAAAGATGTTATAAAAAGGTGTTATGATAAAACAGGTATGCTCTGCAAAAAAAGTGTGTTTTCTTAAAAGAAAGGCCAGTGATGTTTAAAATAATGTTGTTGTCTATTTAAAAACATCCAAAATGACAGCATTTATCAAAGCGAGAAACTGTAAAAATACGAAGAATTGTGAGACTTTTAACTTTGAACTGATCACATTTTGATCTGGACGCTTTTCCAAACACAAGCTAAACACTGTCATCTCATTTAAATCTATTTATTCTACCAAAAACTAACTGTTTGCACCAGATTCTGTAAAAAAAAAAAAAACACATGACAATATGTGAGTAAACACTCGGCTGAAGTGCAGGCAGTGTTTCCAGAGAGAGCAGACAGATTCAGAGCTAATAAATCAAAGGGGATCAATAAAGTAAACACAGCACGGATCAGGAACAGTGAGACAGTGAGTTAAACGTCTTCATCTGTCTGTCTGGACGATGTGTTTCTATTAAAACACACTTTAGTTGACGCCTCTTTAAATTCCTGCTTCATGTTTCAGTGAACACTCTCTGATCAACCGAGTCCATTTGTTCGGCTCTGGAGTCTCAAAGCGGGCCAGAACCGCAGCGCTCACATCTGACGTCCAAATCAGTCGCAGACGCTCAGATCCGTCAGTGACAGGAGTCGGTCAGCGACGCCAAGAAACAGTGTGGCTGCTTCCTACGAGGACGTTTGGACGAAGCTCTGAGGACTTCATGTGGAAGCAGTGGGAGGAGGAAGTGTTTCAGGAAACGAGTTCACAGCCGATCCTCTGGAGGTTTGGATTAAATGATCATCAGTCACGTTTGTTTTGTTGTTGCTGCGTTTGTTCACAGCTGATCGAATTCTAAGAGTGAAATTTATGCTCTTTATGCAGTCAAATGTCCCAAAAAGTTCCCTCGATTAAAACAAACCTACAACCTCTAGCATGTGCTCGACCACAGACGAATGCTTCACGTTTACCTGAACGCAACTTATAAATATTTAAAGTGTCTCTGGGAGCCGCTACAGTGAAGCAGCACATCATGTTCTGGATTAACTGACTAGTTATTACAATAAAATGTTCAAAAATGGTGAAAACACGTCCATCAGTGCTTCTTACAGCCCGAGATGATGTTTTAAATGAGTTGTTTTGTCCACATTTCAGCAGATATTCAGTTTACTGTGATCGAAGAGGAAAAACAGCAGCTGGATTTACAGAGTTTGAGGTTTTTTTCTTTACAAAACGACTCCAGCTGACTGATTTATTAACAAAACACTTGGTGGTTATTTAATAAATGACAGCTAATCATGATTTTGGGCATTTTTTCATTATTTTCTGACATTTTATTGGCAAAATTAGTTCCAATTAGAAACAATTAATGATGACTTTCCTTATCATTATTCTGTTAATTAGTTTTAATTTGCCTTTATGAATATACGTTTTGGTCATCATAACGGCACTACTGTTGGTATATTTTCATTATTTTTCAATGTTTTATTAGAGGAATTAGCTGCAACTAATAATTATTTCCCTTTAAACTAACCTGTGGATTATTTTTCTCAGGACTTGACGAGTTGTTCGGTTTATAAAATGTCTGAAAATGGTGAAAAATGTCCATCAGTGCTTCTTATAACCCAAGATTATGTTTTAAATTAGTTTTTTCTGTCCACATTTCAACAGATATTCAGTTTATTGTGATCGAAGAGGAAAAAAAGCAGCTGGATTTACAGATTTGGACATTTTAATAGACATTTTATCAACAAAATTAGCTGCAATTAGATGAAATTAATGATGATTTTCTTTATTATTATCCTGATAATTAGTTTAACATTAACTTGCCTTCATGAATATATGTTTATGTATATATAATATATGTTTTGGCCAACATAACGGCACTATCGTTGGTATTTTTTCATTATTTTCTGACATTTTATCAAAGAAATTAGGGGCAATTAATAATGATTTCCCTTTAATCTAACCTGTGGATTATTTTCCTCAGTACTTGATTAATTGTTTGGTTTATAAAATGTCTGAAAATGGTGAAAAATATCCATCAGTGTCTCTGAAAGTTCAAGATGACGTCTTGTTTAGTCCACAAACCAACGGATTTTCAGTTTACCATCACAGAGGAGGAAGAAAAACAGAATACGTTCATTATATTAAACTTTTTTTCCCTCAAAAAACCACTAAAACAAACCATGTGATTGCTTTAATTAGTGGTGATGAATGTAAGTGTTGATAATTAACAGTTGCTGGTTCTGAAGTCGTCCCACTTCAAATAAGTTCAGCAGTTATTCGTGTTATTTCTACAAATATATTCCCTGAACAAGGTCTAATGTGAAGTCAGACGGTGTGTGAATGTGAATTGTTTCTGCATTTTAATCCTATAACATGTATACGAGCTGAATAAAGCCTCACGTTACTCCTCCATCAGAAGCAGAACCAGCGTTTTGAGACGTTCTCTCATAAATCCTGCAGGAATATTCCATCCTGCAGTGGCAGCACATGTGTGAGCGTTATCACTTTCTCATGCAGCTGCAGGGAGGTCGTGTTTGCTCAGCTCTCAGCAGAACCGGCAGAGTGTCATCGGCATCGAGCTGCAAAATTGCAAAACTTGTAATAATAAATCCTTCACGCGAGGAATGTGAGAAATATTCTCTGAGTCACTTTTAGAATCAGTGACAGCTTTGAGTTTCTGAGCCAGAGTCACGGCCTGAAAGTGGATTAGAGAAGACGAGAACATTTATATCGCAACTTTAAAAAAAAAAAAACAACAGAACAACAACTGTGTTTGGTCTGATCTGCCCCCATCAGGACACGAACCGGTGACCTTCTTGCTGCGAGGCAACAGTGCTAACCAACTGCGCCACCTTGTAGCCAACAAGTAATGTATAAAATATTAAAAACAAAAGACTAAATCTAATGTTTAACAAACCTGCTGCTGATAAACTGGCATCATTTAGACTGATTTCTCTTTGGAGATGCTCCTATGATTCCTGCTGTGTTTAATAAACTCAGAGGAAACAGTCCTAAACAACCGGCAGCAACAAACTGAACTTCAGCTCCTGCTGAACCACAACTTATTCATTATGAGTTAGTCCTGTAGTCTGGACCTGTTACAGTCTGTCTTCATGGTGGTAAAGTCGTGCTTTCAGTTTGTAATAGATGTGAGAAATGTGTGCTTTTTTTTTCTCTCTGTGATGATTTAAACCAACACTGAAGTAGAAATGTGGAAAAATCACTTCAAACTACTCAAAACATGTCGTTTATCCAATAAGGTCACAGCATGCAGCTCAGACTGGTGCTGAAAACGATGCAGAAATGCTCGATTGGCACGAGTTTAACAGAAAAATAAGCAGATTTAGACACAACGCCGACACATTAAGATGCAATAAGATTCATAGAAATGAGTGCATGTCTGCATCAAAACACTCCCGAGTTATAACTCTGATGGTGAATCCAATGATTACTTCAGATTAATTAATCAAAATAACTCAGTTGAGCTCTCGGAGTTAACGCCACAAACCAACGCTGGAAAAGACAGAAAATCAAACTGCATCCACAGAACAACTCAACAACAACAACAACGCTGTTCTCTCACAGCAAAGACAGTTTGACAAGCGGTCTCTGGAAAGTTGCAGCTCGGACGTCAATCACAGCTTCGCCTGGAGATAAAATAAAACCTCACAGTTGGATCTCTTCCATCCTCCAGAACATCACAGCTCTGTTAAACTGTGTGTGAGCCACAGCGTGGGTATGAAGTAAAAACTAAATAAAACATCCAGAGTTTTCCCGTGGCTGCCAGCCGGACGGTGTCTCTCAGATGGTTTCACTTTTGTCTGGTTCTGGCTCCGGTCTCGACCCACACAGCAGATTAAAGCCTCGTTCTCCGGCTGAGCCACTAATTCATGTCCTCTGCTGGAATAAAACGACATGTGAGGAGGAACACAACCTCCCTTTGCTGTTCATTCACTGCTCCTCTGCTCCCTCTGATTTGTGTCGGTCGTCTGGTTACTCGCCGGCAGGTTGGAGACCTGAATGCTGATGAGAGGCTGAGATCTGGGATCAGGTCTTCCACAGACCACAGCAGTGTTGGATGTTTGAGCCTCTTTAGCCTCGACTAGAGCTGCAGCAGACATCTTTTAGTTAATCTGTCATTTACTTTCTCAATTAGTTAATCAGTTGTTTGAGTTTATAATGTCAGAAAAGAGTTTCAGTGGTGTTTCTAAAAGCCAAAGATTTCAGTTTTTAAGTATAATTTGCTATTTTTTTTAGTCTTGTATGATTATATTTAGGTTCTGGTCGACTTAAAAGTGCCGTCGTGCACATTTTTCATCATGTTAGAGACAGAATGAGCCAATCTGAATATTTCAACCAGCAATTAAGCTGCTGAATTGTTTTTTCCCCCTTAAATATTTTTTTGGTCCACAAAATGTCAGAACATTGTGAGAAATATTGTCTAAGATGACCTCCTCAAACAAGACATTATATAACACCATATAACCATTAAGGTATATAAACTATAAACTGGGATTAGCTTCATCCCTCTGCGACCTTTAAAAATATGAGTGAATACAGCTGATATATAATATAATATAATATAATATAATATAATATAATATAATATAATATCTAAAAACAAAATAAAAAAACAACCGACAGAGCAGCTACGGTGCAACACTAAACAGCCTGTATGTATTAAATAAAGAAACACCTGCTGTAATAAATTAATCTAAAGCACATCATTTAGTCTGTCGTGTAGAAAACATGAAGCATCCAGAAGAGTTGTTTTAAAAACTTTAAAAAAAAAAAGAAAAAAAAAGAAAAGCAGCATTTCATGACAGAAGACTCTCCTTCACTCTGAATCATTTAATAAATCTCCTGACTCGTCCTTGTTCTGCCACTGATTTAATCACTGTTATAATAATAATATAATAACCTCGTTCAGGCGACAAGAAACGTCGTTTCCTGTTTTCTGTTTTATCTGTTGCTTCTTTAAAACACTCAGCTCAGTGTGATGGGATGTGATCAATGAAATAAAAATCACTGATAAATGGAAAACAAAGAGCTGAAGGTTCAGAGATGATGTTTTCATCTTTGGATGCTGTCCTCTAGTGACCAGCAGGGAAAATACACAAACAGCATCCGTCTGATAGAGACACCAGCAGCAGCTGGATACCTGACGGTGCTGAAACAATCATTAAAATATGGAAAATATAACATCCAAACTGTGGAGGCTGAGAGAAGCCCACCTCCCATAGTGACAATGTTCTCCAGAGGGACTGTGGAGAACATCCTGAGCAGCTGGTTTGGAAACTGCACTGTCTCAGAACGCAAGATCCTCCAGAGGGTGGTGAGGAAAACTCATCGGAGTGTCTCTCCATCAAGGACATTCACACCACACGCTGCACCCGAAGAGCCACCAGCATTGTTAGGACCCCACACACCCTTCACACACCCTTCACACACACTCCTCACACTCCTCACACTCCTGCTGTCTGGCAAGAGGCCCGACTGTGCAGCAGCTTCATCCTTCAAGCTGTAAGACTGCTAAACGTTCAAGGACTGGACTAACACACAAACAAAAACACACTACCTTCATTGTGTAGTTATTGTCCGTGTTGTGCTGTATTGGCTCGTGTTCAAATTGTATATGTTTGCACTACCTGTTCTATATATTGCACTACCTGTCTCCATATTTATATTTTTATTTTATTCTATTTTATCTTATTTTATCTTTCTTGCTCTGCATTCTTTGCACGACCACCTCAGCTCTGGATCTGGGAAGCGCTGCATGTGAACATAAAGGTAAAATATGTCATCAGGTGTCATAAATAAAACACGGTGGTGCTCCAGAGATGCTGCAAAACTACCAATCATGTCCTCCAGATGCTTTTCAGTCACATCATAATAAATCTCACCACGGTTTGTCGACAGTGGAAACACACAGACGAGCTGCGTTATGTGGAAACACGTAGAAAGAAATGTATATATACGTATATAATAAAGACAGAAATATGTGAAAATAAAGATTATAAATCCACAATTAAAGCAAACATTTTGAAATGTCCACTTTTTGTACGATTTATAGTTAAAAAAAAAAAGTTGTTCCTTGTCAGAAAAGTCCACGTAAACACTAAACCAAAGAATTTATTGCATTTTTTTTACTTTTAAGGATTAAAATAGTTGCAGATCAATAAAATTTTAATCAACAAATACAGTATTTTATATGTTTTTCTGCTCTAAACTATAACAATCTATATGAGCCAAGATAAGTCGAATAATATTCAAACGGACATGATTTGCGTCATGAAATAACCCAACGAGTTAAATTATTGGAGCTAAGACTAGACAGAGTTATTTATAATGTGAATTTATTTACATAATTTACATATGAAGGCTTTGAACCCGACAAAAACTACTTAAAACACCATTTAACACACTAGTTTTTGAATTTTCCTTCTTAAACCGTCATAAAGAAATCGTCGTGTACAACATTGTCCAGCTGATGTGCAATATTTAATTTGAAGACATTCCTGTGCCGGATATCGCTCAGAAAAAAACTAAATGACACATTAATTATGGAGATCTACATGATTAATTGTTAAATTAAAGTTACAACTCTTCAAAAAAAGTACATGGAAACCCGACAAAGTTTCCCTGAATCCCCCTTTTTTCTGTTCGTTTGCTTTTACTTGCACATAAAACAGAGTAGAACAGAAAAACAGTTGTGTTGTTGCAGCAGGAAGAGTCTCGTGAGCACCACCGCAACACAAATAAATACCAGATAAATACACTTAAGCACAAACTGCACGATAAAATTTAAAATATGCAACGATTTTAAAAAGCTAAAAATGCACCATAAAGAGTCAGAAGCTTGTGTTGTTCTGTGTTAATGATGCACAGCAAACTGGGGATTAATCAGCTTTACATTTTGGTGCAACGATCTGTTTGGCCTGTGGTGCATTCTGATACTAAAACCATCGATACTACAGATAACGGCTCGCTGACAACCGTCCTGCTAGAACCCTGCAGCTCTTTATCGTGTCGTTCTGTCCTGATCTAATTAGAACAATCGGCCTCGGTTTGTCTGATCGATAAGGTTGCATGTCACAAAGCGACACGGCGTCTAATGGACTGCTCGCCGACACGCCGTCTCTCAAACTGTCTGCAGCTTGATAACAAACGTCTCCATCTGCAGCAAGACAAAGTTGTGGCTTCATCCTCGGTCGTGTCTCAGAGGACTGATGCATCCGCTACGGCGGCGATCCAACACAACAACAAGCCGCCGTCGTCTCATATATCTCATCAGATCCTGCATTTCTCATTCAGAAATAAATCAGCCTGATCGTCACTAAACTGCAGGTCGTCGGGCAGCTCTGCAGGAGTGTTTGGACTCTGCAGAGACAATAACGCCCAGTCACACTGCAGCACCCCGCCCCGTCAAATCAATATCTGAGAGGAGGGAGGACGGAGTCGTGATGCTGCCGGCGGTCCGAGGAGACCGGAGGAAGCGCTGAGGCAGCTCATCCTGCCTCCGTCTGTAACACAAGCAGCTTTAAATCCAACAGGAGGTGTGAATGAACGTAGCAAGAGGTGCTGCAACTCCTCGAATGTCGCAGCTCCCTTAACCGTTAAAAAGTGTATCTGAGACTGCACAGTCCGACTGCAAGCTTCAGCAGCAGATCACAGAATTTATCCTCCGAAACCATCCATCCATCATCTCTACACCTTAATCCTCACTAGGGTATCAGGGGGCTGGAGTCTATCCCAGCTGACTCAGGGTGAAGGCAGGTTCACCTGGACAGGTCACCAGTCTATCACAGGGCTACACTTAGAGACAGACAACCAAGCACACTCACATTCACACCTACGGACAATTTAGAATCACCAATTAACCTCAACATGTTTCTGGACTGTGGGAGGAAGCCGGAGAACCCGGAGAGAACCCACGCTGCACGGGGAGAACATGGAGACTCCACAGGAAGATCCCGGGTGTCCTCACCGGGACGCAAACCGGCGACCTTCTAGCTGTGAGGCGACGGTGCTAACCACAGAGCCACCTGCAGCCTTCCTAAGCCATCATAAATAACTAGAGAGCCCTCAGTGGAGGGACATAGCTGCCCGATGTGTGCATGTTTACCTGATCCTGTGTTTTACTGTGAGCCTACTTGAGAATGAACTTGCCTTGATTTTGCCTTAAAATGATCCATAAGAGCTCAGTCTGTCATGTAACACACATGTTTTGCATGGAGGGGAAACGTTCTGCTTGCTACGGCTAAGCACCTAAGAGTTATGACCTTGAGTTTGACCTTTCGTCTGAGGTCAAATGTCACATGACCAACATGGGTTTTTATATGATTACGTGTTTATCTGACACCTTTTCCAGGTTATAACGGATTTTAAAATTGTGATGACTTACAACCTAACCGTTGACCTTTGTCTCAAGGTCACATGTTACATTACCGGTTCATCGACCTCCAATGTCTTCCTAAGTCAGTATACTAGACTCATGTCTTTCTGTGGTTTTCAGTCATACAGAGCTGTTTTTGGGAAATGCGAACTTTGACTTCTGTAGCGCTCACTGACGCCTGTATTGACCCCAAAATCTACCCACTCCTAGAAGGGACCATACCGAGGACATGTATGAAGGTTCAGGTTCAAACTCCTGTAAAGCGCTCAACTGTTACAGACCAAAACAAAACAAAACACACGGGCACAATTACTCCATAGTCGCCCATCGATGGCTAATTATCATGTACAACATTCTTAATGTGCAATATTTCAATTTAAGATAAAGCTTTTTTAATCCTGAAGGAAGTTCTTGTGCCAGATATCACTCGGAAAAAACACAATTTAAGAAATGCAGCGTCTAAAAATTACAAAAGCAATAAGATAGAAGTATGATACCAGAATAGAAAAGTATCCTGAGCTAATAGCAGTGATAGTCTTTGATCAAAAATGAGTTTGAAAACAGTCTGACTTAATGATGTGGACTCTGGGTATAAACCACCACACACGTCATGCTTTCTCTTCTCCTGCCGCTATTTGCATGTCACTATTTTCAACGACAACCTCAGAGCAGCAACCTACACGCTGAAAACGCCAAGTTGTCCCGAAGAATTGCCCACTTCAGTGACAGTTCTCACCTCAGCGATAACAAAAAACATTCTCTTCAAAATTCCAATCGGAAGGGGCACCATCACTGCATCCTGGGCTAAGCTCCGCCAAAGACAGCTGCAACTGGTTTAAAGAAATGCAAACAAACCAGAGCGCTATTTTCCCCGTACAGCGGAATGATGATAATTCTTCAGTACTTAGAAAATAGGTCCTGTTGTGCAAAATTAGTTTAAAAAAAAAAAAAGCAAAATAACATGTTTTGATGTCAGGTTTCCCAAAACAAGTGATGGTATCTCCTTGTGCAGAATTCTGGTCAGACACAAAGTCCTGCATATAACACATGAAAACATATTTCTGCTATGTCTTCTGATGAAGTTCAGCACCCGGGCAGCAGAACAAACCACACAACATGAACAACAGCAATGTTAAGATAAGCTAAACCATCAGCTTGGATTAAATCTAATCTCAGCTGAAAGCAAGAAATGTGGAGAAAACGTGAATATTCTGTGTTATGAAGGACGATTTCTGTTCAACCATGTTCACGGAGGAACAATAAATGAACGCACTGTGCAGAAGAGAGTCAGGAAAACCAACAACAATATTCACTATTACACTGAGTGAAGACACACACTCACTCCAAGCAGGTTAGCATACGCAATAAGACCATAAAATCACACCGCTACTGCTGCATGTAAGGAACTAAAACGTCCTTTACATCAACACAAAGCCCATGTTTTATTATTAGGTCCATTTAAAAGACCTTTAAAGGTAATTTTAAAGACATTTCTTGTGTCGTGTTAATTCAAATTAAGCTTTTTCAAGCATTATTTAATGACATTTTTTTCTGTTTAGTTATTTTTTGGGACTTCTTGCCTTCATTGGACAGGACAGTCAAGAGAGAGAGAGACCGGAAAGTCGGAATGGAGAATGGGGGAAGGAATTGAAGCAAAGGGCCATGAGCGGGATTTGAACCCACAGTCGCTGCATCAGGGACATTAGCCCCTGTGCATGGGACGCCAGCTCAACCAGGTGAGCTGAAGCGGTGGACCACTTAATGCCATTTTATCCTCATGGTGAAAAAACATCAAAGCTACAAATCAGCTGCAGCAAAGGCCTCAGATCAGCAGCCGTTTCCTCCACAAAGCTGTGCAGGAAGGACATGAGCAGCTGTTGGGAGGAGATGCTAAATGCTACATGAGCATTAGCACGTAGAGGAGACTCTTGTGACCCTCCAGGTGAGCGTCTTACCTGCGATCCGGATCACGGCTCTCTCCGCGGGGTCCAGGACGTCTCCGGAGGCCGACTTGGAGCGCTTGATCCGGTGGTGTTTGGGCAGGTTCCAGGGCAGCGTGTCTCCGAGCGACGGCGAGCAGCTGACCGAGCTCAGGTCGCTGGAGCTCTCCTCGGACGCCGCCCGGACCAGAGGCCTCCGCTTGGGCTTCACCTCCTCCATCGTCTGCAGGGACAGAAGACGAGAATGGAGTCTCAAAGAGGAGAAGACCACAGCAGAGAGGATCTATCATCGCTTATATAAGAGTTATTATTTTCTTGGTTAATCAGTGAGCTGTTTGGTTTATGAAGTGTCAGAAATTGATCTCCAAAAACAGTTTACAACCCAAAAACATCCAAGTATAATTAGTTTTTTATGCATAATTTGCTCTTTTTCTTAGTCCTTTATGTATATCTTTGGTTTAAAGGCACCACTTTGAACACTTTTCATCATTTTATAATGAAATCTGTCGCCATTGATGACTAGATCTTTTACAATCTGTGCAATTTTTGGTTATTTGTAGTAAAAAAGTGAAAAATGTTACACCTGAATTTGCAAAGGTTGATTGGAAAGAACACATCGCCATAAAAATAAACTTGAGTTGGACTTGTGATCAGCGGCTCAGACATGACAGTGTTTATATATGTTAGCATATAGCAAATAAAATGGGATTTTATATGACACTGGCTTCACTTTATTGTAGATGGTTGAACTAAACATAACACTAAAGCAGCTGCCATTTGATTTACATTGAAGAAAGAACATTTTTTATCTGCTTCATACACAATAATTCAATAACGAGTCCACTGTCTGAGCAGAAAATGTAAAAATTCTAAATTTTACACTTAATAATCATCCAAATGTATCTTATGTGAAAAATTTCAGGAAAAAAACCTCCTAAACTACACGATTCAATGCCACAGTGCCCGCTAATGTTTCAGAGTTTCTATATTTAGACCTGAAGTGCAGCTTGAGGACAGAAGCTCCGTCTGCTGCTCAGACTGTTGGGAGGAGTCGGGCAGGTGCAGCTAACGTCGCTACGCTAACGGCTTGGTTTCAGCTGAGTCACAGCATCGGTTCACAGGATGCTGCCCGGAGCCTCGGCCGCTCTGATTGGACGACAGCAGCAGCATCAGCAGCAGCATCCTCGGGGCTCCAGTTCAAGCTCAGGTTATGATTTAGCTGAATACTATTTCTGCTGCTGGTGGTTGTTGTTGTAGCTGCAGAGCTGCAGCATGGTCGCATGTTTATTTATTCATTACACAATAAAACATTCAAGTACAGTTACTGCATGGTGTGGGATTTGCAGAAAGGCAACTTCAGGATTAGAGGATGTTTGAAACTCAACATCTGCACATCACAGCTGCTGCTACGCTGAAAAACGAGAAGGTGGAAGAACTTAAATGAATAGTGGCAACTGCAACTGAATTAAGTTGATCCACATTAAGTTAGCAATTAGATATTATCTGTAAATTAACAAAGGAGGAAAAATCTAGCAAATGATATTGATTATTTTTTAATCCTAATACACATATTTTTTCTTTCAACAAATATCTGAAAATGTATTTTTGAAAAATATTTTTGTTGATTTAAATACAGAAAAACTTGTTTTAATTTACAGTGAAATGTTGTAAAAGCATAAATTACCTTTAAAAAAAAAAAAAGATTTTAATATGAAGATTATTTACAGTTTTTGTGAAAATTACTACTTTTTCCTGTGATCCTAGTAAAATAAATAACACTAAATTGTTATAAAAAAAAACTGCAGAAAAAAAATGAAACATTGATTCAAGGTTCAAATAGCACTTTAGTTTAATTACATATCAGATACACTGAAAAAAAAAAGTTGTGTTTGTCACCACCTTGAACAATTTACTTATTTACAGATGATTTTGATAGATTGCAGATAATAACCAGTAAAAATACTGAAAAAAAAAAATAAAGTTTTGGATTCACTAGCTAACCATTAAAAAATGGACAAAAAAATGTCCACAATTTCCACTTAAAGAAAATCTGTATTTTTACAAAAAAATATTTGTTCTTTAACAATTTGTGACCTTTAATTTGCACTGTTTCACGGTAATTAAATCGGCTAAAAATATCATCATTTTACAGATATCTGTCGTTATTTGAAGGAAAAACGATGCATATTTAAGACTGAAAAAATAGTGCGTCTTTAACTATTGTTCTATAGATTTTCCTTGTTTTGTTAAATTACAGATAATATCCAGTAAAATTACGTAAAAAAAAAAATGTGCTCACTGTAAAACAGGTCAAAACTATAAAT
>NW_007578603.1:230552-237005 GCF_000690725.1 Stegastes partitus
TAAACATTGATTCAAGGTTCAAACAGTACTTTAGTTTAATTACATATCAGATACACTGTAAAAAAAAAAAAAAGTTATGTTTTTCATCACCTTGAACAATTTACTTATTTACAGATCTCGCCGTTTTGATAGATTGCAGATAATAACCAGTAAAACCACAGAAAAAAAAAAGTTTTTGATTCACTAGTTAACCATTAAAAAACAGACAAAAAACGTCCACAATGTCCACTTAAAGAAAATCTGTATTTTTACAAAAAATTATTTGTTCTTTAACAATTTGTGACCTTTAATTTGCACTGCTGTACGGTAATTAAATCGGCTGAAACTATCATCATTTTACAGATATCTGTCGTTATTTGAAAGAAAAACTATGCATATTTAAAACTGAAGAAATAGTGCGTCTTTAACTGTTGTTCTACAGATTTTCCTTGTTTTGTTAAATTACAGATAATATCCAGTAAAATTACGTTTAAAAAAAAATAAGTAAAATGTGCTCACTGTAAAACAGGTCAAAACTATAAATAATGTCCACATCAAAAATCTGTATTTTGTTTTAAAATCAGCTAAAAATATTATTTTACTGATATTTGCTATTTTTTCTCTTTACAATATTTTGTCATGTTTTTTTTTTCCTTCATTTTTTTTTTTTTTAACTTATTTGCTAAACTTTTTCTTTTTTTTTTTAATAGGTACATTGATGATTTTTCCAGAGTAACTACAACATGACTGGGATCATTTTTCACTCAGAGCTCCTGCTGCCTGACTTTCACTGCTCTTTACGCTGTTTTTGTTTGTTTGTTTGTTTGTTTGTTTACAGTGTATAGCCACATCACGTCTTCATAAACTGCTTTTCAGGAAACGTAAACTTCCAGGATCATCTGTTGATCCCTGAGCAGTGCTGCTCTCTGACAGCAGCTCACTGACTGATCTGAACAGAACCGTGGCCACAGTCCGAGCAGCGGATCTGCAGCCTCCACATGCAACAACAGAGTAAAAAAAAAATGCAGGCTGTGCTGTTTGAAAGGTTACAGGGAGTCAAGTTAAAAATTCATAGCGCCTAAAATAGGAACCAGAGCTGAGCTGCGCCTCCAGGCTGCACTGAAACCGACAAGAATCCTGCAGAACCTTTGCACCAAAGTTCCTCAAATCAGAATTCATTATCCCCGCACTGCAGAGGATCCATTAGCGGTTTCATGCACTCAGACATCTTGACTGCACCCCTCATTCTGTTACTGGTCCCAGTGGACCTGCTCCATCCGAACAGAACCAGAGCACCAGGGTGACCCGGAGGCAGCAGGCGGCCCAGGAGCCTCCCGCTGCAGCTCCAGGGCCCGGACCAGGAGGAAAGTTGGTCCCCTCAGTGATGGACTTGATCAGCTGTGGATCTGTTGATCGTCCGCTGAGCTGTCAGCTCCGGAGGAGACGAGCTGAGCTGCAGCTTCTGCGCATCGCCGCACCTGAGCGGAACCGCAGCGCCGCACCTGAGCGGAACCGCAGCGGTGCACCTGAGCGGAACCGCAGCGCCGCACCTGCAGGGCGGCCGCGTCCTCCGCTCACTTCGGCTTCTGGTTTCTTTTTTTTTTGCAGCAAATCATGTGACTAACAGCGATGCGGCAAAACTCTGAGCAGCTTCTATCCCCGCTTTACTCACGCCAAAAATCTCCAGGTCGCTCCCAGGTAGAGGCTCGGTCGTGCAGCGGTACCGTCGGCGGATCCGTCCCCGTCAGACCAACTCACTGAGCCTCCATCCTCCTCCTCCTCCTCCTCCTCCTCCTCTTCCTCCGCAGCGGGAGTCGCGCCTGCGTCCTGCGGGATGCTGAGCCGGTCAGACCTGGAGCGAACCGGGCCGAGAGCAGGAACCGGCAGCCCGCATGTCTGTACAGCAGCAGCAGCAGCAGCGGCGGTACCGGAGGCTGCGGGCGGCTCCGGGGCGCAGACTGAGCTCGGTGCTCGGTGCGCAGTGGAAGGAAGCGGAGTGAGTGCGGAGGACGTGCTGCTCCGGTCCTCCCCTCAGACTGGGTTTATGTCGGTTTATGATGCGGCTCGTCTCATGTGGAGCCTCAGACAGAAACACGATCCGAACCAGGAGAGGTTCTGAGCTGCTGGAGGACGCGTCTGTCCAATAAAATCTACATTCACATCTTAAAAAAATAATCCTGTCTGAGCTCAACGACTGAAATGAAGTTTGATTTCATCTTTTTGAGTTCAGACAACTTTGAATGAAATGAAGTTCAACCAACAGACAGAGTTGGAGACATTCAATCAGCCACATGTTTATAAATGATTGGCAGCATGAATATAAACCCTTTTAAGGTGCTTACTTAAAATCAAGCTGCTCCAGAAACATCATTTCAAAATGAGGTGTTTTTGTTTTTATCATCATAAACAAAAGTTCTTTGGTTGACAAACATTTCAAACATGAAGCTGCTCCAGTTATAGGTTTCTTCAGGAGATTTTATTCTGTTGGAAACACCATCCAGACCATCAAAGTTCAGACCAATAAACTACACAGGGTTAGCTGAGTTAGCATTTCCAAGTTATTTCAAAGGATTTTCTAAGTGTTACGTACTTAATTATAATAATTATGAACACAAGCATTTCAGCTGACAAACGCTTCGAACATTAAGTTGCTCCAATTAGATTTACTTAAGTCGTTTTGGCGGTTCATGTAGATTTATTTCTGTTTATTACGCAGGTTGTTCCATGTAGAGCCTTTGAGAGAAACACCATCCAAACTATGAAAGTTCATGAAATTAAGTTCAACCAACAAACTACACTGAGTTACAGGAGTTAGCTTTTCCTTTTCAGTCATAGTGATTTTTAATGACTTAATAATTTGTGGCATAAACACCAGTTTTTAAGGTGATTACTCATAAATATTAACTTGTCCCAACTATTTCCACACCATTAAAAGGGATTTTAAGTGTTATGAGATTTTCTTAAGTAGTTTATTTTTTTGCATTTTTGTTCATGTAGATTTATTTCTGTTTATTACGCAGGTTGTTCCATGTAGAGCCTTTGAGAGAAACACCATCCAAACTATGGAAGTTCAGACAACTAATGAAATTAAGTTCAACCAACAAACTACACTGAGTTACAGGAATTTGCATTTTTCAATAACTTAATAATTTGTGGCATTAACACCAGTTTTTAAGTTGATTACTCATAAATATTAACTTGTTCCAGTTACTATTTCCACACCGTTAAAAGGATTTTAAGTGTTATGAACTTAATTAACACAGTTATGAACACGTTTATCAAGTTGAAGATTAGACGTATTTCAAAGGTATTTTAAAGGATTTTTTAGGTGTTACATACTTAATTATAATAATTATGAACTCAAGCTTTTAAGCTGACAAACGCTTCACACATTAAGTTGCTCCAATTAGATTTTCTTACGTAGTTTCTGAGTAGTTCTCACATTGTTGTTGACATATTTGTGTTTCTGCTCACTGTGTGGGTCGTTGTATGTAGAGCCTTTGAGACCATCCAAAGCATCAAAGTTCAGCCGACGTCTCGTTTAATGTTCAACCAACACTGGGTTCTTCCAATTATCACTTCATCTTCAATCAAAGGTGTTTTTAATTATTAAACGTTTAGTAGCTGAAACACCAGTTATTAAGTGGATTACTCATAAATATGAAGCTGTATTTAGTATTTTTACATTATTTAAAAGTGTTATTTGTCATAATTATAAACACATGTTGTTGTTTAGACGGATTATTCATAAAAGATGAAGCTGCTCCCTCCAGCAACACCGTTTTATTTTAAAGGAATTTAAGTGTTGTGCACTTATTTAAAGTCATTTTGAGTTCAGACAACTTCTAATGAACACTGAGTTTGCTGAGTTCTTCACTCATAGGTGTTTTTAATTACTACAGGACTGGCAGCATGAACACAAGTTTCTAAGCTAATTATTCCTAAAATTTTAACTTGTTTATTTTCACATAATTTAAACAGAAATTTCACATTATGTATTTAATTACAACAATTACACACAAACATTTTTAGGTTGACAAACATTAAAAAAATGTATCTGCTCCAATTAGATTTTCTTCGGTAGCTTCTGGTTTTTTTGTATTTTGTATTTTTATTTCTGAGGCAGAAACTTGAGCTTTGATGACACACATAATTTTTTTTTTGTGATGAACATTTTTATTTTCATTGTTTCATTTCAACAATGCAGCAGTAACAGCAACCCCCACAAACCACCATCTATGCTGATCCCTTACCAACATCCACCACTGTGCTCCTTCATGTACAGCTATTACAGCTACACAGCCTGCATCAATGCAGACAAAACACAAAATATTCATCTTCAAATTTAAACACAGAAAATGATTTCAGACAAGGTTAACACAACACAAAATAATCACTACACTGAAGAAATAATCGGTTAACAAATGAAGAAATAAAGGCAACAATAGGTGAGTAAAATGCAAACAAATAAGAAGCACTGTTCTGTATTTTCCCACAAAAATGACAGCTTGCTTCTCTCCACCATGTAACCACATCAGGAACCCTTTAAGAACCTCACATATCTGTCCCACTTTGCTTCATATAGGTCCAATCTACCCAGTTGTTTATATGACATTTTTTCAAATGCTGCGACTCGTGCCACCTCCACAGCCCACTCTTGGAGAGAGGGCACCCCTCCGTCTTCCATCTTCTAACAAGTATCTGCCTACCAATCATAATACTGGTTTGGACACAGCTTTTGGTTTGTTTATCCTCTCGTTACCAGAACTGAATCGTCAGTCAGAATAAATAATCTAGGGCTAAATGGCATTTGTATCTCTGTGATCTCACACAAATTATCATAAATACTGGTCCAGTATTGCTGGACTTTATCACACGACCATAAAACATGAACTAAACTACCTTCCTCAGATTTGCATCGCTAACAATCTGATGTGGGTAACAGCCCCAATCTAAATAATCTGGAAGGAGTCCAATAAAAACGATGTATAATTTTGAATCGGATAAGACGAATTCTTGCATCCCTTGAGACTTTTTTAACACTTCTACAAATTCTGTTCCAATCTTCATCTCTGACTGTCAGGTTCAGATCCCTCTCCCATGTCCTCTGCAAAGCTGAGACGGGCCCGTCGCCAAGAGTCTGGATCATCATCGAGTCATAGGCAGCCATGACACACATTATTAAGTTAATGCAATTACCAACATTATTATGTCAACTCAACCCATCAAAATAATGTTTGCAACCCAAAACGTTTAAATCCTTGTTTTTTGTTGTAATGAAATGTAATAGGTTTCCTTATATTAGAGTGCATCGTGAGCTCTCACACTCTGGTATTTCCACTGCTTCCCTGAACTTCACACCTTTATGATGCTGCTGAAAGAGAAGCGACTCCACTGCTGAGCTCAGCAGCAGGAAACAGACGATCTGCAGCGATAACATACTTCAGAGTGTGATCGCGTGGATGAGAGAAAGCGTCTGATAGTTCAACACCGCTGAGGTTCTTCTGCACAAAACCGCTGATAAATTCCAGCATGAGTGACGTTAAAACAGAAGCTGAGAGTAGAGCTGCAGGAGACTGGAAACAAACGACATCCCAACATCTTTCTCTGAGATGTTTACTGCAAACAAGTTTCAGAGAGAGGTAAATGTTCGACAGTGATTTGGGTGATTTCGTAGGAGAGTGCATCTGCATTAGAGCTGAAAAAAAGGGCTGTTGGAAACCTTTCTCACATGGTGCGACTCCGGCGAAGGCATCTGAAATAGGTTTTGGACGGCAGTCAGATGCGGCTTTGCACTTGTCATGCGGAGCTTTGTGCTGCTGATTCAAACGGTCAAACAAATTAGTCGTGTTGGCAGCGACGCACGACGACAGAGCACCTGTTTTAGGTCAGCATCGTCCTTTCTGGAGCCAAAATATGTCTACACGCTCATTTCTTCTTGAAACCAGATCTTACTTTTCAGTGTTTCTCCCATTTCACGCCCATTTTGTTGTCAGCATGCGAAGCCAACATGTCAACAAACTCTGTCTTTCAAATAAATCTTGGAACTCAGCGTATCCAAGAACCAGTTTCTTTTTGCACGAAGCAGCAAAACAAGTTGTAACATGACGCGATGCGACTGTGGTGCACAAGCAGAAATGATACATTGTGCATCCCGAGCTTAAGGTTTGAAATACTATATCAGACTTTAAAAGGGTCTTTTGTGGGTAAATGGAGAAAAACAACAAAGGTTAGGGTTAGTTTTCCAGCTGGCATCTGACAAAGACCTTCAACTGTTGGACAGCTGAGCTGTCTCCATGACGCCAGACGACTCCATCCACTGAAGCAGGCTGTGAAATGTGGTGAAGGTACGAGTCTGTACGCCCAAGAACTAAAGAACAAACCACAAAGCTCCCTAAATTATTCCTGTTTGTTTGCAGTTGATGCAGCTCTCAAATATCCAGTCGTGAACCAGCGTTTACAGACACTTGTAAA
>NW_007578603.1:237590-241111 GCF_000690725.1 Stegastes partitus
CAGCTCATGTTGATGTCAGACCCTGTGGACACTGACGGCTGTGTTCCAGCAGCTTCTGGTCCATCCAGAGCTGCTTTCTGCTGGTTCCTGGTTGACTCTTGACCATCCTGACCAGTCGTCTCTCAGCAGCAGGTGATAGTTTGTGTTTCCTTCCTGATGGTGGCAGTAACACAACTGGACCATGATGCTGACACACTGATGGTTCTGGATCTGAAGCTGCTCTGAAACGGCTCCAAGAGATTTATTTATTTATTTTTTTTGGAGTTGTTCAAGTCAGTAATTTGATTTTTCAGATCTCTGCTCAAATGGTTCTATTTACAGTAGCTCAGAGGAGTCAGCAGCTGTACTCATGAGAAATTAAGACACCATGAAACTAAGAACATTTGATCAACACAACTTTCTGTACCACCAAAACTGATACTAGAAGTTGCTGTATGTACATTTTTGAACCAGCAGAATTTGTCGTATTTCCAGAAGCTCTACAACAAATCTGTAAAAGAACCAAAACAAACAATTGTTTTTATGAAGAAGACGTGTTTCAGTGATTCCCTCATAGAAAATTCAGAGTCACAGGAGTCACTGTAAATTCCAGACTGATGGACGTGGTCTCTACAAGTGAGAGTAAACTCTTGTTTACTTCTGCCAGCTGACCTCTGCCTGCACTCTGCAGCCATTAAAATGCAAATAAAGAGCTTTTAATCCACAGATCTGTTCCATTTAGCCTCCTTCTGCTTTGTTTATTCTCCGTCATGTTTCGTCTTCGCTCCAAATGAGGCCGACTTGCATCGAGTCAAATTAAAAACTGCCATGCTGGGCCGTTGCGTAATCACAACAACTCTGAATGATGGACGGCTTGTTTGCGCTGCCTTCTACTACATTATTAGTGTCCCACTAGTGGAATGAATCGGCGAGCATGCAGAGCGGGGCGGGCTGAGGTGTCGGTCCGGTCCTGCACAGAGCCCACTGTTGTATTCACAGCCGATGCGTGTCATTAGTCCTGAATGTGGAGTCTGTGCCAGCTTTGTGCCCATTGTACCGACGCTTTAATCTGATCAGCCGAGTGCTTCACAGAGCCGGAGAGCCAGAGGAGCTCCGAGCAAACGAGGATCCAGACCATGGTTTAATTACCGGCGGAAATGATTAGAAATTGTGATGAAAATTTTTTTTAAAATATGTTAATAAATGGTGAAAATCTGGCAGTAAGGGCACCACAAAAAAAAATACAGCAGAAAACTGTGACGTTAAAAAGCTGTGAAAATAACAGCAAACAAGTGCCATATAATGATATATTTGGTGGTCTTAAATGCAGTAAAAGTATGTATTATTTACAGTTTAATACTTTTTTCCTGTGATTATACTAGAGATTATTTGCAATTTATCAAAACACAGAAAATCTGTAAAAATAACAGTTAAAATATATTTACATTATTTTAAAAAATCCTTTCTATACATCTGCTTTTTTTTTTTTCAAATAACAGCAACTATTTGTTAAATAATATTCTTTGCTCTTTTAAATACAGTACATGCCTTGCAGAGAGGGCCTGTTTTTTTTATTCAACATGTAAATTATTACTGTTTTTTGTATTTTTTAAACTGGTTATTATCCGTAAAAATGAAAGTCTTACAATTTTTAAAATTCTTAATATACAACATTTTTCTTCTGTATATTTTTATTTATTTATATATTTTTGGCTGATTTAAATACAGTAAGAAATTTGTCAGTAAAACTAAGAAAGTAAAAATAAATAAAACATTCTAACAGAACAAATGACCATTTATACAAAATACAGATTTTGATGTGCACTGCAAGACAATTACTATATTTTAAACCAATTTTTTAACTGTTTATCTTGAAAAATTTACTGTAATTTAGTATTTTAACGATTTTGTAAAGTTACAAATAAATAGTAAAATCATGGAACAATATTTCCTTTTGTTTAAATCCACTGTAAAGGTTATAATTTTGCAGATTTGCTGTTAATTGACTGTTTTTGTTTGTTTGTTTGTTTTCATCAGCACTGTAGTTTGTCACCTGATCTGGGTGAGTAAAGGCCTCTGATTGGCTGAAGTCTCCCGTCATTGGCTAGATTTTCTAGCAGAAGTCAAGTTTCCTCTCAGATTATTTGAATTATAAAATGCTGAAATATTAGTGAGGAATTTTTGACCAGTGGCACACAAACAAAAATCAAAAAAACAAAACAAACCCCCAAAAAATGCTTACTCCGGCTTTAACTGGAAATCCTGTTTAAATACAGCTCAGGCAAGAAACATGAAAACAATGAAACACATGGAATAATAAATTAATTTCTACAGCAAGTAAATAAGTAACGTAAGGCTTTTACTTTTTTAAGGAGTAATACACCACTGCTCATTTTAGTTGTATTTAAGGTTTGAGCTGCAAGTTAAGTGACTTTTAGAGCAAACTTCACATGAATCAACACCAGAAGAGTTTCAGTGAAGATCATCAGTGTCATTAATCTGAAAGCTCCCAAACTGACTTATGAACCCAAACCGAGAGGAGAAAGTGTTTCTGAAATGGCAGGAAACTTTGATTCCTTTACCTTCTGAGTCACAGTTTCCCCGCCAGCTTTCAGAGGTCGCCTCTTCCTCTTCCTCACCGCCGGACCTGCTGCTGGCGCCGGTCCAGCCGACGAGCACTCCTTCAGCAGAACCTCCTCCGGCTGCACACAGACCACCGGCTTCTCTTTGGGCTTCTTCTTCCTCTGAAATGAAATGCTCAGTGTGATCACTTCACATTTACATATCTGAGATACAGATTCTTATTGTTCTATTAGAGACTTAATAATTCTTTCACCAACACTAGGTTGATTTTTCAGTTTTAGATGTGACCAGATGTTCTTTTTCCTGCTGCTAGAATCCCTTGAAGTGGAATAAAATCCTAATAATCCATCCAACATCCATTTGAAAACTTAATTTTACGATATTTAGAGCATTGTTGCTGCACAGTCTTCATCCACGCAACGACTTTTGCAACGTCAACGTCATTTCTTGAACCTTATCTCAGTTCGGAGACATGCGACGTTCTGAAAGGACGGATTGTACGGTTCTGTGAATTAAAACCGGCAGAATGTACGAGCTGCATTTTCATTGTCCAAAACAAACAAGACCCTCTTTCGTTCAGACTTTTTTAAAATCACATGCAAACATAATGACATCATTCACATTTTGCAGAGACGTGAAGCCGCTGGGCTCAGCTGTAACCTTTGAACCACCAGCAAGTCATGAATTCAGAGACGTCTTTACACAGTCTGCTATTGTGCAGTAAAAAAAAGAAAAAAGGAATTTTATTTAATTTTCCATTTTTATTTTTATTTTATTTTATAAATACAGTAAATGATATTACGAACAACAATAGACTGTGAATGTGCATCTCTAATGAAAAACATCATTAAAAACCTGTAATATATTTTTTTTTTTTTTAACAAAAATTTCACTTTTTTAAACTCAAAAAACTGTTAAAATACATTTTCAAATTTAAAGTAATTCACAAATATTTACAA
>NW_007578603.1:241328-242415 GCF_000690725.1 Stegastes partitus
AGACTGTTATAATACACATACATTTATCGTACTACTAATATTTTCCTTTTATTTAATAGCTGAAACAGTTAAATTTAACTTTAATATGCTAAATATATTTCTAAAATAAATGCAATTAGTGACAACTACCAGAACAAACGCATTAGTTCTATAATTTGACATTGATTCGATGTTAAATGAGAGACATCCGACAAAATTACAGAAGTTTACAGAAGAGACATTTTGAATTAATGCGTTCTTTATCAGTGTATATTATCTATAAACACTGACAATCAGTCAAAATGCAGTTTTAATCATTATCTGTGCATCCATCAGGGTCTGTTAGTATTATTTCAGATGATGCAGTGTTGCTCTACCGTCTCACAGTTTATTTATTAGTTATTTAGGATCCAGTTCATAGTCCACAAAAAAGCAAATTCTGAGCAGAATCTGAATTTTTTCCTAACTGACACGGCCCATCCTCCCTTTCTCTCTATGTACATTTGATATTGCGTAAAAATTAACACTAGAAAATTTATTTTAACTCGAGGACACTATGGGAGTGTTCTCCAGCTGCTGGAATATGACAGTTGCACTGCCTTAAACCTGGTCTGATCCCTGCCTCTGTACATCTCTTGCCACCAGTAGATGTACGACCCTCTGCTATCATTAACACACATTAACAGCCTGATAACTCTCTGGACGTGTCCAGCTCCGCTCCGAGACCTCACATGTCTCTTTGTTCCGTCCGCTCGCTGCTGCAGAAGGAAAATGGACCTTCGCCGGCGTGTCGGAGCCGATCGGACAAAGAGCCTCACTCATGGAGACATTTCAGAGAGTCTCTCCAACTTATCTCACACAATGGAAGCTCAGTGCTGCTCCGCTGAGCGACAACGCTGCCAAAACACACCGAGGGAGGCCGGCGGAGCAACACGGCTCTCAGGACGACACGGGCCCACTTCAGCGCACTTAGTGGTGAACTGCTGCCTGATAAAGCTGCAGCTGTTGAGAGGTTAAATTACAGCACATGGATGATGTGATGCAAACAGCAGAGCTCTGCAGGGACACCGCAGTGGAACCACAAGTTTACAGACACTGTATAAAAAGA
>NW_007578603.1:243610-267452 GCF_000690725.1 Stegastes partitus
CAGATGTTGCATGTTGTCTGCAGGTTCACAGTTCAGCTGAGAGTTAAAACACACGTGGAAACGACCAGATCTTCGACTGAGAACGGTGTTCTTTGTTCTGTGCTTCACTGAACACCAGTTCCTCCTCCGTTTGTATAGAAAAAACACTGTTAGTCATGCTGGAAACAGTGAATGCACCACTTCCCCTCATGCTAACTGCATAAACAGGACAGGTTGAATCACTGCAGCTGGAAACACTGAGTTCCAAAATGCTTTTAGCCGCAGTAGCAGTGAAGCTCTCGGTAGATCCAGACTAAAATATCTCACAGCTATTGAATGAATTGGGACAAAGTGTATCCTAAAGCTCTGCTAAACCGCTGATCTTTCATCTAACACCACCATGAAGTTCATGTTTGTGGTTTTTGAGCAAATCGCTGCAGCTCAGATCATCCTTCTTTGCTCACTGACTCTTTAATGTTTGCTTATAAAGGCCAGACTGACACTTGAGAGCTCATTAAGGAGTGTAAAAAGCTCTTTAACTGGTTGAAATCTGTAAGAATTCTCCTTTTTTAAATGGTTGATAAAGCTCATGGTTACAGTTTAAACTAGATGATTTTGTCCAAAGCGTCCCAGTTCTGCTCAGAACTCCACCTAACCGAGACGTCACACCGTCACCGTCCAGACTTTTGGCTGCAGGTTCTGGGTCAGCGTTGGTTTCCATCCTGACAGTCTGTTTATAAGAGCTTCAACTAAATCTACAGCTAAACTTAAATCACACTTTAATCCATAAAAACATGTACAAACACATTCTTTATTAGAGAAAAAAGATGCTTTTTAGTCTTCGATTTGCAACAAAATCAGTCTAAATCATGTGCAGTGTGCTTATTATTATTTCTGTTATTTCTATTTTTTATTCCCAAAACTTTTACTGGATGATTTGTACATTATTTTTAATGTTATTTTGCACAGTTAGCTAACTTATTTTGCTTAAATGCCACATGTGCGAGCTGCTGGATACCAGGAGTTCCTCCAAGGGGACAAAAACAAGTATATCGATCTAATATATCAGTTTCATGCAGTGCCAGTATTATGTCTTACATTCTATTTCACTCTTATTTTAAAATATATTTTTTGTTTTTATTAGACGCTGTATTTATTCTCATGTTACGTCGTTTCTTGGGATCGTATCTTTTAAAATGTGCATTTCCTGGTTGGTCAGAACTACCTCATTGCATTAAAATGCACCTGTTTCTGGAACAACAGCCACAAAAAAATGGTTCTGTAAAAAAGTGCTGCTAAAAACCTCCAGTTCTCCGAGTGGAGCCTGTACCAGGCGTCGCTGCTGCTTGTGTCAGACGTCGGTTCTGTTTCAGGGAACGTCTCAACCCCGTGGGACTGATGATTATGAAATCTGAAGACACTCCTCAGGATTCGATGCGCTATCTTGGATTGTTTCTTACATTTTCATGTAGCACCACCATCAGGTCAAAGCTTGCACTGCTTCTGAAGTGAAGTCAACCTCAGCTGCACTTTGCATAACAAATTTAACACTTTAATTAGCTTAGCTGACGCTAGCATTTAGCTCAAAGCACCACAGTGAGTGTGCAGAGCTGCTAGCAGAGTTTTTAAAGATATATTTATGTATTTAATAGAGTCTGAAAGACAAAAACTGTCGATATTTGAACATAATTTGCATAATTTTAAACACTGCTGCTCTTGTTTCTGTCATAAAGAATATTGTAGAGTCTTAATATTGAAGTTAGGTGAATTTGTATTTTATATTTAATATTGCAGAGTCTTGAGTATAATATTTAAATCAGTTCAGCAGATTTAAATAATAACGTATATCGTAGGATCTTAAAGGTTTTATTTAAATTCCAAACACAAGCTCTTTGGCTCAGCGTCTGTTGTTCTAAATGTTCTGTATAAATAACGACGAGGCCTCTAACGTCTATCATAAAGACTTTCCTGATGTTTCCAGAAGAGCAGGCTGCAGAAGGCCGAGCCGAGCCAAATCCCGTCGATCTAACCTCAACACAGCTTTAACGCCTAAAGGAGCTGCTGTTGTCTTTAGGTTTAGCTGCTCCGCTCAAATATTTTGACAGAGTCTTTATTATGATCAAACATAAACTCTTCTGGCAGATTTACGGCTTTGGACAAATAACTTAAAGCACTAAAGCTGGAGTGGGAGTCTGATGCAGCTTCACTTTTTCCAGACGTTTTCCATGTATGCTGTGAATTAGACTCACGGGTGCATTTATTTTTTATTGTCTTATCTGAATATTAGACGTGGACACAATAATCGGGTAGTTTTTGAGCATCAGTTTATTCGTTTTGTGCATATTTATGAGGAAATTTGTGCTTTTTTTTCTGCATCAATAATCTTATTGTGCAAAGAAATCAAAGAAACCAAACGTAGGCACCAGTTTGAAACATGATGAATCTAATTTTCTACAACAGATGTGCTGATTGTATGAACAATTAAACATGAAATATACATAAGAGCCAGTGCTGAAGACATAATTATCCTGCTTCTTTCATGTTTTAATTGGAGCAGTCAAGAGAAACTTCCCCTGCATCCACAACTATGACTACTTTGCATTTTAGTGGCAGTAAAACCACAAAACTGTTCGATTCTGCCCGTTAACAAACTTGTCGAGCCTGCTCTCACTTTGCATGATAGCACAAGCCAATGAGGCCCTCTGAAGTCTGAAGCAGGACATGACAAGCTGGTATCAGAAAGTGTTTTAAAAGGAAGGTACTGCGAGTGGAGTTTTTAAGAACCAAAGAGGAAGTTGAAAACTCTGACGGGGGATTTTCTCACCTGAGCTGGAGCTTTGGATTTGGAGTCTTTGGCCATCACTGTGTGGAGAAAACACACTTTAAAAGGCAGAAGTAGCAGGTTAGCAGTGATTCAGTGCAGCTCAGTGGAATGAATGAACGAACACAGGGGTTTTTAAAAGCGTTCGGCTTCCTCCAGCCGCTCGCAGGTTTCTGTGACGCTGCAGATAAGCGAGCAGCGTGACGTCACAGCAGGTCAGATTTATGACGCATCATCAAGCCTGCAGCACATAAACATTAAAGCACAGTTTCACGTGCTCGGTTCTGACGGAACATCAAGTCCTCCCAGAAAAATCCTAAAAATAAAAAAAAAAGTGTTTTATTGTGCTTGGGAGTATGAAAGCCTCATTGTGTCCTCCCCTCACATGGCTAACGGCACATTTAAGCAGCAATCAGAGCAGCTCCGACCACAAAATGAGAGCCGGAGCCAACGCGAGCTGGCAGTTTGTGGAAAATCCTCCACTTTTGGAAAGGAAACACTGACAATTTACAATTACCAGACTCTGGAGGGGAGAGAGAGTTTAAAAAAAAAAAAAACTGCATTTCCACTGAGTGTTTACTCAAAAGCGAGTCTTGAGTTGAAGTTAAATCGAAGCCCATCAGAGGCCTCGCAGAGGATGGAGGGCACCACCTACCTGCCAGGTATCTCTCCAGCGAGGGCGAGGAGCTCTGGTTCCAGCTGTAGCAGCAGAAGAAGAAGAGCCACACCAGGAAGGTGGCCAGAACCAGGGCCAGGACCCAGAGGAGCCGGGCCACGGCCGGGTTGGTGGCGGCCCAGGCTGTCAGGATATCCATGCTTGAAGGAGCCTCGCCGTCTTCTTCCTCAGTGCGACTCCGGAGCGTGGCTCATGAATGGGCTGCAGCGGGCCGGTCTGGTCCTCCCCGGGCAGCACAGCGCCTACAGCAGCAGGAAGAAGAAGCAGCGGCAGCAGCCAGAGCAACCACAGATGGATACCAGCTGTTCCACAAGGAGCTCGGCCCACGTCAGCTCAGTGTGTGTGTGTGTCAGTGTGTGTCGGCTTTTCCTCTGTGTCTGTTGTGTTTTACTGAGTCCTGGAAAAGTGCGAGTGAGCGTGTGTGTGTGTGTGAGCTTTAGAAAAACATTTGGGAGGAGTGGCCACGAGTCACAGCCACTCCCAGAGCGAACATCAGAAGGAATCCTCGTCCGGACCAAGTGACGGCAGCGACTCAGAAATGCACCTGGGGCACTTTCCCCTCCACGGCCTGGACACCTGCCAGCTGCAACTCGTGTAATGACAGGGTTCCAGCATCCAAAAAAAAAAAAAAGGTAAAGCCGCCTGTCATTCTTTTAAATTCCACGGTAGAAAACGGAACATTCAGGTCCGGATTAGGTTTCGCTGAATGTGAGACAGAGGTGACAAAAATGAGCCAAAATGATTCACCCAGCCGGTTCCTTAAGCCCGGCTTCACGCTTACACTCCACAAATATTTACTGAGGCAGGCGCTGCGACATCATTCAGTCTTTAGAACCAAGGTGTGGTTAAACATCAACCTGTACAAGCAGAAAACAAACATTTCCACCAGACAGGATTACTACAAACACAGGAGGCGTGATGAGGTCAATCCTGCTTCACATCTAAATTCATCTCGACTGTTTCCTTTCAGTTAACGGTTGCAGAAAAGCCTCAAAATGTTTTCATTCATTTGTCAACTTTGCTGCAAAAGAAGGTCAGATAGAAACTCTGGGAAGAAAAAAAATGAACCAACTCTGCCATCTAGTGGCCAAAAGAAGAAGAAAGAAACCGTTTCAAAGTGGACAGCAAACATTTAATGTAAAGTAACGACATTTCAGGGTTAAGCCAGGACTTCCAAAGTCTTAATAAATAAGTTAAAATATGACTAGATCTAAGGATGAGTTCTGTTACGATGAAGAAAGCAGCGTCCACTTAATGGAAATGAAACCTCCGTCGGCCCCCTCTCGGTGTGTAGTTTTGTCGCGAGCTAGCAGTTTAACGACAACATCGGATGAACTGATGAGTCCATGAATACGATAAAAAAGCTTAAATAATATCCCAGGAGCCATGTGCATCCCCGTTCCCATCTCAGTAGAAGCCGGAGTCCTGAGCAGCCCAGTTCGGTGTCTAAGGTAACGGCACAAAAACAACAAAAAGGAAAAACGTTAAAATACTGAAGCCATTCGTTCCAAATTAGAAATCCTCAAACTGAAAAACATCTGCCGGCTGCTCTCTCAAAGCGACTGACGGGGGGGGGAAAAAATATGTTCTGATACAATTATGAACCGTTAATAGCCATATTTTGGCTTGAGGAATGAGTCAAATTCAAATTATATTAGTTTTCCTGTGCAGAGTAACTCTAATAAACTACAAACAAGATTAGTTTGTGTTATAATTAGACGTCAACAACTTAAAATAAAAATGCAGGACCAGAAAATCAGTGGTGAGAATGATGTTAAACTGAGAGGAAAGATCACAAATTATCTAAAAATATAGTTTTTTCCTGCACATGTGCATTAAGGACACAAACAATACCTGAAGTGAACATTTCTACATTTACGTCTTTAAATGCAAACGTGTAGAATTAAGTTAAAGCGTTTATCAGAATAAAATGTTTCATTTACTCCGTAGCAATAACAGACTTATTTTGATGACGTCTTTTTAATAAAAACCAGGAGAAAAAAGGGTTAATTTGATCCACGTTACTTTGAATTTAACCATTTCAGTCTAATTATCTGCTAAACTTGTCATCTCAGGAGGGAAACCAGAGACTTTCATAGAATTTCATGTCGGCAGAAATGATGGTATTGTGACACTTTACCTAAAAAAAAATAAAAGGTTCTAGTTCATAACTGAGCAACCAAAAAACATCTTCTTGTTGCACCGACACAAGCTTGCTGACGTAGGAATCGTGTGCATGTGTAGTCGATGTATAAACTGCAGAGAAAAGGCTTTCTAAACCTTATTCTCGTGGATTAATCGTAGCAACTGGACTTGCTTGACTGATCTACGATTAATCCACGAGAACAACCACCACCTGGGTGACTGAGAATCTTCACTGACATCTTTCTAAAACCTTATTTTGGGGCAAAATCACTTCATATTTAAGCAGTTTTTCTATTAGATTCCACACATTCAGCTGTAATTGTTGAATTCATCCATCAGGCAAACGTTTCTGGAGCATTAAAGGAAGAACCTCCAGACTGATCAACAGCTTCATGCCAGCAGCTGTCAGAATGCTGAGCTGCTGATCCACATATGCAAACATTTGTTTATTTAAATTGCTTTAAGTTGTTGGATCCTGAATCTCTCATCTTGCCTGTGCTACTGTGTCTGTACAGCAACATGACAATAAAGTGGATTTGATTCACGGTTCTGGCTCTTTCTCCAGTCATTACGATGAGGATCTGGTCTCGTTAGCTTAAAACAACCACACAGGGGTGTTACCAAGATGGCTGCCGAGTGGTGGATTTGCATTTACGGATTCGGACGCAGACTAGCGCACCTCAGGAGACCTGCACAGGAAGAACAACGGAGGGCGAAAAGGCTCAAGAGACTACCGATGAGCTGGCTCTGGGTTTGTCCATTTTTGTGCTTTCATAGCGGTTTGCATCTAAAACGTTTAAGTGACCAGTTCTCTATCGTGGCTCTGGACAATAAAACAACATGCAGCAGTGGGAGACGCTTCATCAATAGCAGCAAGAAAGCTGCTCCATGGTTTCACTTACATGCATCACATTATTAATAATAATAATATCACGTCAATATTTTAATTTAGAAAAGAATCTGTGCAATAATGTTATTTCTATAATTAGTATTTAAGTACACTGCTCACAGAAATTAAGGGAACACTTAATCAACACAGTATAACGTCAATTCAGCTACCGTAATGTCCGGACTAGACGCTTTTTTCACAGGCTTTGAACGCTGCACCTTAAACAATGATGCAGCAAATTTTTGGATTTTTACAAATTTGCCTCAAGACCAAAGTGACGCTGAGAGCGACGACGACAGAGAGACTGAGGAAGTGACGAAGTGATTCTGAGGCTGTTCAGCTCCTGAAGACACTGAAGAAGACGACTTTAGTGGTTTTAGTGCAGGAGGAAGATGAAGATAGCGATTAATGACTTTTGAAGGCTGCTGGAGTTTTATTTCCTTAACCAGCCGTGTTACAGGAACTGTTCAGAAAAAAGCATCTACGGTACGTATTTAATTAAAATTCTGTGTAAATATCTCATGTTCCAACGTGGACACCTGCAGCTTAGAGACAAGCGCAGCCTGTAGATGTGTTTTCTTTTTAAAGTTAGTGGGTGGAGCTTATATACAGGTGCCTCCATAGTCCGGACTTTACGGTAAACTTCTGGGACATCGGTCTGTCTGGTGAGGAAGTGGATGTGAATCCTCCCCTCAGTGGGTTAATCATCTTGTTCCCCACTGTCCAATCACTGGTAGACACTGTGTAACTCATTGAGAACAAAATTAATGAGGTGTTCCCTTCAATCTTCTGAGCAGCGTGCATCCCGGTTTACTCTTTTATTATTATTCTTGTGTTACATTTCCTAAATGTTTGCGTTATCTTTGCTGCTGGAACAATGCAAACCTCCCCCACTGTGGAATTAATAAAGGCTTATCACATCAGATGCCATGAAAGCACACAATGAAAAAGCAAACAAGCGCGCTCCCTTCCTGGCTTGTAAACAGTTTATTTTACGTGATAATGGAGGACTTTTCCCACCACAAGGTCTTTAGTCCACCGCTGCCAACCCGTGGTACCATGTGGGCTTCGTGGCCTAAAAACCCCTCCACATTTGGCTCCAGTCCGGTAACACCCGGTCCTGGATGGTCTCTCTGGACCTTTACCTCCCCACGGTGCAGCTCTTTCGGCCCACCAACATCTCTCCACTTCATTTATTTAGTTTTTGTAAGATTCAAGAGCTGCAGTCCTGGAAAGCAATTTTTTATTTTTATTTTTTAAAGTAATTTTTTTGGCCTTCTTGCTTTTATTATATAGGACAGTAAAGAGAGAGGCAGGAACGAGGGGGAAGGACTTGCAGCAAAGGGCCATGAGCGGGATTCGAACCCATGGCCGCTGCATCGGGGACGACAGCCCCTAAACATGGATCGCCAGCTCAAGCAGGTGAGCTACAGCGGCGACCCAGCGATGAAGTTCTTAACGCATTATTTTTGTTGTAATTAATTAATTAATTTTATCCTAATCAACGCGTTAAAGTCCCACCCCTAATTTTTTTAAATTTTATTTATTCCCTTTCACTCATTTACTTATTTTTTCTTTATTATTGTTATACAATCTTACTCTAGTACAGTCAATACTTCTTATGATCTCTGTTGTTGTATCATTTATTTAGACTTCTTCCTGTTTGATGGGTCGTATGGGGGACATTGTTTGTTGTCAACTCAATAAAAAAGTTTTAAAAAAACAAAAAAATGTTAAGTTTAAACACATTAAGCTGTTAAAATGAGACAGCAAAGTCGAACAATCTCTAGCGGTTTGTGGAAGTTTTCCTCCAGTCAGTCGGCCTAACAACAACAACAACAACGACAAAAAGAAGCAAACTTCCCTTAATAGTAAATAAAACTACTTCCTGGTTTACCTCGTTCCTGTTGCTGTGCGCGACCCTCTTCTCAATGTTCATCGCCAACATCTGGCTGCGGAACGACAGGCTCTTGGTTTTCTCGATGACCTGCTGGTACGGCGACACGGCGTTGTTTCCCATCACGACGTGGCCCTGAAAAGCAAAATAAAGCGTTTTATAAAGTCCTGTTGAATCCCGACAGGTCTTCTGTGCTATTTTCAGCCTCATACATTCACTGACCTCAGCTGTATTTAAATCAGCAGTCAGGGGCTGTTTATTATTTAAAAAAGAAAAGGCTCAGCGACTTGAAGCTCAGCGAACGTCGAGTCTCACCAGTTTGGAGTCGATCTTGGCGTCGAGCCTGGCGTTACGGATGAGGTTGACGATCCACCTCTCCGCCTCCTCGGGCGTCATGTTGAGCTTGTCTGCCAGCATGCTGCGTGGAGAGAGGAGCAGTGGTAGGGGGCATTTCATTCAAGCAAACATCCTTCAGGGGAATCCGAACACTTCAAAGTTCGCTTTTTTTACACATCGGTGAATATTTCTTCTTCTTCTTCTTCTTCAAAAAAAGAAAAACTAGGACACGAGCAACATCTGAAACATGCCGCAGTAAAAAGAACTTCACAACACGACTCAGCCGGGTTCAAAAGTCAAAAAGCTCTTTCATTTGTTTGCGTTTTTTTCTTTCCTCCTCGACTTTTGAAGCAGCCGTAATTTTCAAAATAAAGACGCCGCTCGGTGTTTTGTACCGGCTTTGAAAGACGACGTACCTGATGCTGATGCATTGATGGATTCGACAAAAGGTCTCGAAGATGAAGAGACGGGCGTTCTCGATGAAGTCCTCGAGACAAGCGACTAAAAAGAAGTCATTCACAAGAACCTGAAGACAAAAAAAAACATTGTACGGTAAGTTTACGCATACAGATTATTCATAAGATATTATAAATAGACAAGACAAGAAAAATCAGGACTAAATTAGCAAGCATTGTTCTCCCTCAGCTAAATATGAGGCAGAATTTCTAGTAAACAAAGTGAGTTAATAGTAGCTGAGCATCATATTTTGCATCATAAATGACTCAAATTTAAATAATATTTGTTTTTCTATGCAGATAAACTCTAATAAAGCATAGAAAACTACAAACAAGGCAAGTTTCTGTTATAGTTAGTGGTACAAAATTGCATAAAAGTTCATAAAAATGTAAATGAAACAGAAAATCAGTGGTCACAGTGACGACAAACTGACAGGAAAGATAATAAATCATGTAAAAATATAGTTTTGTATAAGGACACAGATTATTCACAAACTATTATAAATAGAAAACATGAGAAAAATCTGGACTAAAATCTCCCCGAATTAGCAAGTATTGTTCTCCTGCAAAACATGAGGCACATTTTATGGTAAATAAAGTCAGTTAATAGTAGCTTAGCATCAAAATTTGCATCATAAATGATTCAAATTAAAATTATATTTGTTTTTCTATGCAGATAAACCCTAATGAAGTATAAAAAAGTACAAACAAGGTGACTTTCTGTTGTAGTTAAAGGTCCAAAACTGCATAAAACTTTTTAAAAATGTAATTGGATGAGATACTCAGTGGTCACACAGTGATGTTAACTGAAAGGAAAGATAATAACTGACATAAAAATATAGTTTTGCTAGAGGATTACACCTACAGATTATTCACAAGCATCATTCATTAAAAAAAGACAAGAAAAATCAGGACTAAATGCTCCTACAATTTGCAGTTATTGTTCTCTTTGTGCCAAATATGAGGCACACTTACAAATAAACACAGTGGGTTAATAGTAGCTTAGCATGTTAGCATGTAATGTTGCATCATACATGATTCAAATTTAAATTAGATTTGTTTTTCTATGCAGATAAACGCTGATAGAGTATAAAAAAAACTCCAAACAAGGCAAGTTTCTGTTACAGCTAGAGGTCCAAAGATGCATACATGTTGATAAAAATGCAAATGAAGAAGAAAATCAGTGGCCACAGTGATGTTAAACTGAATTATCTGTACGGTGCTTTAGATTATTCACAAGCCATCTTCTATAGAAAAGACAAGAGAACCAGGGCTGAATGTTCCTGCAGTCAGCACTTATTGCTTCCATCTGCCAAATCTGAGGCACATTTTCCGTCCTCTTCAAAACATATGTAAAGAAATGAGACAGTTTCCAGCCGCCGAGTTTTACCGAAAACACAAGTACACTGGATTACATAAGAGCAGCACATGACAACCACACATGAAGCGCAGGCGGCTATTTGCTGTGGTTTGGATGTTTCACTCGGCCTGAACTTCCTCTGCTGGCGGATCCAACCATACATTAAAAACATTATTCTGGTGAAAGCTGCCCAGTCCGACGGCACTAAAAGAGACGCACATGTCGCCTCGAATCTACACAGACGAGAATAAACCTGAGGAATACGCTGGCGAGTGGGATTTTAGCAAGGAACCGTGCTGTCATTGTGTCACAGGCAGAAATCCAGCTATCGACTGCTTTGCTGCGGTAAATACACCAAATACTCCAGTGAGTTCACTAATTATTTTCAAACTCTGCGATGAAGACAAAGCAGGTTCTTGAACGGATGTTTTCCGTTTAAGGAGCTCGGGGGTCGTTTAGGGCGATCCAAGCTGCAGCTGCAAGAATGTGGAACACTTTTCAAGGCTGGTTTTGAGAAAGAAGGAGGAAGTAAGAAAAGAAAAAATGCTGCGCGGAGCTAAACGGTTAAACTCAGAGAAGAGAAATACCGATTGGTTAAATTCTAAAAAGGATAGCGAGCGGATGTTTCTCCTGCTTGACGTTCTTCCTCTTTAATATCGCCATTAACAAGGGAGGAATTCTTCTAGTTCTATTTCCTGCAAGGTCAAAGAACTGGAATTTGTTGTCGACTTGGTGCACTCGGACGCAACGTGATCAAAGCTGTCTTTTCTGTGCGCCGCGATGGAAAAATAAAGGCTGAAACTGAACATCTAAGCATCTTTAGAGACACTCGTATGGATCCTGTGCGATGCTGCTCGTTTTCAATCAACTCCGAGAAAAACCTCAACAATCTTCAGCTCCTGTTAACGTTTGGTTATCTGTTTCTGTTTATGAACACTTCAGTTTGTTATCGACGCAAAATTGTAGCGCAGAGTGAACGAGAACGTGGTTTAGCGATAAACTTTTCGTCTCTTCTTCATGGATGAAATGTGGATAGAGTCGTCGGTGAATCGCTTCACTTCTGTCATGTTGAAAGCGATTAAAAAAAAAAAAAAAGGTTATTCTGGTCCAAAACGTAAATACAAACTGCTGTGTGGGGCTGGATGTTAAAGGTGAAACTCAAAGACAAATGCTGACTGGTTGAGCTCAAAGAAGACTGACCTCTTAGGTCTTGTCCACACGCAAACGAGGATATTTTTCTACGACTTGGCCCGTCATCCACACGAGAGCACAGATTTACAGCATTTACAGAAGGATTCTTTCAAAAACCTCCGACCAAAGTGAAGATGTGCGAATCCTCCGTTTACATGTCTGTATGTGGACGTCAACAACCGGGTTTCAGGTTTTGAACCGTCACTGCCTGCGACAAAATATGTTCTATATGCGACCTGTGTTTACATTTGGAAACAGTGTGGACGCCCTCAAAGCTGTGTTGTCTCTTGTCCAGGCCCAGATACAACTCCACGTCCAAGAACACAGGCGAAGGACGGCGTTAAGGATGGAAGCTGACTCTGATCGGATGGGATCTGGGGAACTACTGCCACCTACAGGTTTGGCAGCTTATGCATGTGCTTAACAACACACCTATGCTGTTAGGTGTGGATGAGTTTTGTTTAATAAAAATGAGGTGGTGTGTAGGGGGGAGGATATTCAGTTTTATAAAAACCCTGCTACGTGTGGACAAGGCCTTAATCGACACGTCCGGTAAACATCCATCATACAGACTAACATAACAAACCTCCACTGTTCTACTGCCTACAAGGTCAAGAAACTGGAATTTTCTCTTTCTGTGCACTCAAACTTAACGTTATAATCACAGCTGTCTGCACAGAAATGACAACAGAAAACTCCTGCTCGGCTCTCTGCCTCATTATTTATGACATTGCAACTTAATTTTCTCTTGTTTTCTTTTAAAGAATTCTCCTTTTCATAATGCCTTATTGTTACTGCGCAGCCTTGAGAACAGTCGCTTTGCATTTCACCGCACGTGACGAATGAAAACTCTTGAATCTGAAACTGCCGATCAAGGCCCCAAAAGTTTGAAACTCAAGACTTTAACCGCAAACAGCAAAACAAACAGCCTCTGATGATGTTTACACACTAATTAGGACAAAGTTGAGGCTCTCTAGAGGAAATTTTTGAAAAAAACAAGCAACTCTAAATCCTCCTGAGCGTTAAAACCCGCGACAACAGAATGACTTAATGAACTTTGTCGACTCGTCCGTCATCGCGCTCACGCTCCGTGTCTGACAGCACGGTTCGGGCCTCTGCGAGTGCTGCATAATTTACACCAGAAGGGGGTTAAAAGCCAGTTGATGAGAGCGCTTAGAGAGCCGCCAAAGTGGTCCCAGAGCACAACTACAAAAGTGGAGTCAAGGGTTTCCAAAGAGAAGGCAACCGAGTCCCAAATCTGACAGCTGTTCCGCTTTGAAAATCAAACTGAATAAAAAGTAAGAGCCGGCAAATCAGGGCAGACATGGATTTGCCGGCGGCTGAATGGCTGCAGAGCTAAATGCCGGGGACTCGGGAGATCAGAGCGCCACCGCGAAGGGGGGAAGCTTCGCATTAGACGTCAGTCCCAGGAGACAGCTAACGTCTGTGTGGCGATTTAGCAGCGTGACAGACAGTCGAGGGGGAACTTCGGAGCAGCATCCTTACCGACTCGCACTCCCTCAGCTTCTTCTGGGCGCTGTCGAAGTCAAAGTTCACGTAGAGGCACTCGACAAACTCTGTGATCGGGTCCTTGTAAGTGTACGACTCCTGCAGACAGAAACCGTCACTCATGATTAAATCCTTGCACTGCATTAGATACACTTTTATTTATTTGTTATTTTGGTCGCACCTGTTGAATGACTTTCACCAAGTCCTTGAGCACTTGTCTGCGCTTCCGTACGTCTTTGTTGGTGATGACTGCGGTCGTAAGGTATCGCAGGATGTGTGGGCACATTGTCTGGATGGCATTCAGGTACCTGGAAGAAAAAAAACACACACAAAGTCATCATCGTGGTGAAACTGGCTATCGTCTGTCCTTTTATTCCAACACACACAACGCTATTCAGGTGGAGAGAATAGCACAACAGCGAGGCAGCCTTCCACCTAGTCAGGCCTTTCAATGAAAAGGTTGAAAAAGCGAAAGAGACGAGCGTCCTTCAGCGGAGAGAGAATTCGACATAACCTCTGGGTGACAGTAACGCAGAGATGACGGTGCTGTGACACACTCGTAACTCACTGGGGCTGGTAGAGGAAGAGCTCGATGATGTTGTCCCTGCCTTTGGGGTGGTTAAAAAACACAAAGAGGGACCAGTGAATGAGCCAAGTCCTCTGCTGGAGCGACTGCAGGGGAGAGCTCACCGACTGCAAGGAGACGGGAAAAGAGGAACGTTAGGAGAAAGAGTGAGCACAAATACGGCAAGGATAAAGGTTGAGGAAGGGTTTTTATGTCTGTTTAAAGACGTCAGATTTAAGAGGCAGAACAGAGGGACGGATGTGGAAAGGTAGCAACCAGAAGCAGCTTTTTCTTAGTTATTTTAGCCACTTTTGAGACACACAACATTGCTGCTTCGTGAGTCTGTTACAGTGACGGCATTCTGTCATTCGGCCAAAAATCACTTCTACTCTGCTCACGTGACTTTGTCTACAATTCTACAATTTCATTTAGCGTACATCTGAGAGTAGATAAAACACAAGCATGGGTCGAGTCAGGAGAAAACAATCTGGATAATTTTTAACTCTGTAAAGCCTGAATCATTAAATAATTGCCAGAAAATTACTAATTTTTAAAACTGAAGTGTTAAATTTTTTGAAAAAGTAAATTAAAATTGGCATATATGAGTTTTATCCGGCATTTTTGGTGCATGAATCACTGATCCATTATCGGTGCGCTGCATGTGTCTGACTGTATTCATCAGGTTTTTCACAAAAAAAATATCACACTGACGATGTGGAGGTCTCAAAAACTCAAACACGATACACTTAGAGGATTAATTACTTTTTCCTCGGGGCTTCTTCATATTTCTATTAATTAATTTGAATTCAGCACAAAAAAAAAAAAAAACAGGAACAGTTTTGATTACGTCGGGTTAGAAAATCTAACACGTGGGTTTTTCCTCTCGGTCGTCTCTTACGTTGTTGTCGATGGTCTCCCGTAGACGAGTGAGATCCTCCATGGCGGCTTCCCAGTTCTGCATCAGGATCTCAGACGCCAGTTTTCCCCACAGAGAGCTCAGAGCGTTTCTGTCTGTTGAGGGAACCTGAGCAGAAACAAACAGTAAATCCAAACGGATCTCTTGCCGGTGACGTTTACATTTTCCTGTTTACTTACCAAGACGCGGAAGAAGTAGAGGTACTCTGCAGCTCCGGAGTAGTTGCCGCACTCGTACTGGAACTTGGCGTACCTGTACAGGGTGTCCAGGTATTCTTGACGAAACTACGGAGTAAAAGCATAAATCATAAATGCTTAAATGAAAAAGGCTCAAAACTGACTATCAACCAATTACATGGAAGCAGCGTTTGACTTTGACTAAAAGGTTTTCCATTACTGTCTCTTATTTAGCTGGTAAAAAGGTCATTATGAAAAAAGGTACGGCAGATTATTAAGGCTATAACAAAAATGCTATTCAAAGTCTACAGCCCTGAAGTCACAGCCGCAGTAATTCTGTGTTTTTCAAACTGCCAGCGTCTTTGTTTTTTTTTTCCTTCCCCACAAAGAAAGCTAATTGGGAGAAGCTGCAAGGCATGAGACTGATTGGGAACGTGCCAGCATCTTTCATCTTTTTCGACTAAACAAAGCCTGTTCCTTTGTTAACGAGTCCCTTTTGTTGAGCAGAGCGCATAACGCGATCAATGTCGTTTTACAGCGACTAATCAGCGGCAAGAAGAAGCTTAATTTAATGTACACTAGATATGGGAGGTAAAATGAAGTAAGCGAAAAGTTGTGAGTAGTTTCTCTGATTATTGGGAGAGTAATGAGCACGTCGGTGGGTGTTGTTGGATGTTTTAGGATTCACAGATTTGGATAACAGTCCTGCTGGCACACTGTGGCAGCTGGTTGTTATGGAAACAAAAGCACTACACACTTTGAGATTAAAATTCAAAGTACCTTTTATACAATAAGACACACAGTGAGTGTACAGTGGTAATGTCTAAAAACCTACGTTGTGTTTTTCTGACAGATAGTCGAAGAGCATCCTCCCGTCCCTGAGAAAAATCAAAGAAATCAATAAATATCAAGAAGCCAGATGATTCTTTTATATTTCACATAAATAGTTTCACAAGTGCTTGAGAACTGAAAGAAAACTCGAAAGGAATGGGGAAGGCGTCTGAATGGACCGCGTGGCTTATCTGACCTTGTGGATTGCATCTGTCGAGTGGTTTCTGGGTCTTCAAACATCTTGACAATCGGCTCCGTCTCCGACTGGAGCTGCTTCAGTTGGGCCACCACGGTGCTTCTCTTCTCCCTCAAGGCTGAAGCACAACATTCATTCTTATTAGAGACAGTAGCCGCGCTCCAATCCAGAGGCCGCGCCCCTCGAAGGCTGCATTTGAAGGCCGAATGCGTCACAGCGGCCCCACAAAGGCATTTCATTAAGACACGAAGACTCCTTCACATGCGGCCGACGAACGCGTCCTTCTTTTCCGCGGCTGCGAAGGATGCATCAGGTGGATCCTTCGCAGCCCAACATATCCCAAGATTCACTGGAGTTTTACCTGCTCACAGCTGACTGAAAAGATGGATTTATCAGGGGCTGAGGGGCTGAGGATTATACTTCTCATGTTACAGCTCACTCCAATAACGGACAGTGCAAATGTTCAAAACCCAACAGAGTTTCAAAACTTAAAATTTGTTTTAAATAATCGGTTAAGCTACGTGACGATATTGATGTGCGCCGCAGTAATTTAAAACATTTACTTTCCAGTTGTACAGCTCCAGTGTTTGAGTTATACTTTACAAAGATTGTGGCGATTTTATAATACTTAAAGGTCACATTAGTGTGAATGTCAACAAATTTAAATAGTTCAGTCCAACACAACAGCTGAGATTTTAACGGCTAACATGAGCTTTTCTTTTCTACTTTACTACTAACTTTGCTGTGTTTTTACAATTTCTAAAGATTTTTGTTTGGTGGTTTGCAGCAAAGCTTACTCTGACATTTGCCTTTTGTTGTTGTTGTTGTTGTTGGGAACAAGGAGCTGACGGCTCTAAAAAATTCAGCCGCCACATACATATGGTATATGTGATATACATTTATACATACTATCATTGATGAATAAAACCCTAAAAATTACATCACAATTTCGGGATCCGTTACAGTCAGACAGTTCACAGTCTTATCCTTATCCTCGGGATAAAAATCTGAACTGTTAAAACTGAAGTGTTCGGTCAATATTTGAACATCACAGAACCTGAGGCGACTTGACAGAAGGTTGGTTATTTTTCCCTTTTGTCTTGGTAACAAATATGATTTTTTTTTAAAAACCCATGAATAATTACTACCACCTTGAAGTCTTTGTACACTCTAGAACGGCCATAATTAGCCTCTTTTTAGTTTATATTTTTATCCAGTGCATATTTGTTTTACCTTCATTTAATCATAACAACAGTTTTTCTATAGTTTCTCTCCATAGCTGCTGTGTCATGACGTGTCAGGTGTGTTTGGCTCAAGGCACTGGTTAGCTGCACTACAGTTCTAAACAATGGCAGCGGCAGCAGTGTAAAAGTTTCCAAAGACTCAAGGCTTTGAAAGTCTGGGAGTTCTTTTAAACGATCACAGAACTAAAGGGAGGTCTGTAAACTGTGCAAAGCTTTGGTGGGACATGAGGAATCACACAGAAGCTACTCAGCACAGACAACTTAAATCTAAAACAATTTAAATCTGTTAGCCTCTCTTGTGCTCGCATATATTGTATTTTATCAATGAAATGAATGAAATGAAATGAAAATGAAATGAAAAATACTTTATTTATCCCAGAAGGGAAATTCAATCTGGTAAAAGCTCACTTTTTTTTAATTTTTATTTTTTAATCAAAAAAATCAAAGGCTAAATTCCCAATATGTTCTCGTTTCCACATTTCCCTGTTTGACGATGAAATAGTGACTGAAACACAACTCAGTAAGGCTGCATGTTAAGCAGCAGTCACTTCTAAAAGCCTGATTTTATCACCTACACATTGTTTGACAAACTCACAACACACACGAGATAAAGGACAACAAGTCTATTTTAACAAAATTCAAAGCTACCGTGAAAGTGAGAACACAAAGAGGAGAAGAGGAGCTGCTTTATCTGCTCGTAAAATATCCATGTCGCACTTTGTTTATACAGAGACCGAGCTGTTTGCTTTATTTAGAGGTTTAATAGTACCTTGGATTTCTGTTGGAGATGAACTACTGTCCTAAACAATAAGCCCTCTTTTTGTGAGTATATTTTGCTTTAATGCGAGTTATTTGAAAAGATAAACCTTTGTTTACATTCAGCTCTATGCTGTACCATACAATAACAAACAGGCTGCCGAGGTAAAATTAACTCAAATTAACTGGTCACTTAATCCTTGAAATTATTTGACTAATCTGTAACATAGTCGATAGATTAATGAATAGAAAACAGCTGTTAGTAGCAGCTCTGGCACACTGTCTGTGTCCAAGAGGCATCTTCAGCTGCAGTGTATGAAGCTGAATATTATGATAATACTAAATGCCAGGTTTGTTTTAATGTGTAATGACATCTGAGTTAAAGATTGAAACAGTTTTTTTCTTACAGTGTGGGATTTCCTTGTCCGGGTACAGGTTTTTGTACACATCCATGGCGAAATCCACCATGTTTGTGTCGCTGAGGAGGTCCAGCTTCCCCTGGAGGAGCTCCTTCTCATTGTAGATCTGTGACAACCACACACACATAATATTTATATACATGTTTCATATCTGCGGAACGTCGAAATTTTAAATAACTAAACATAAACTACTGAATGAGGATCCATCTCATCAGCAGGTCGTAGCCACCGTTAATCCTGTCATGTCGCTACAGCTAAGCTACATGCTAACATGCTAGGTGCCGATAAAAATAAGCTAGTTAGCTAATCCCTAAACATACACCAGTTCACAGGACTCACTTACTGCTACTACAACCAATGTTATAGCAATGGTTCCGTTATAAAAGACGAAAATACACGTAAAAAGTAAATTAGTAGCTAGCATCAGCTTGACAGGCTGTCTAACGTGAGTGCTAGCCGGTTAGCCGGATGGGATGCGGCGGTGTCGCTCCATCAGTGTCTGGACGGTTCAAATCAGCACCAGTTCACAGCTGCAGCATATTCTGATGAAAAGTGAGCTTGCCTCTTTCACAGACAGGAACTCCAGCAGAGGAAAAACCAAATGCCGGTCCAGAAAATGTGCTATCTTGGTAGTGAGATCGTACTCCGCCATCTTGGCCGTCTTCAAAACCGAGCTTTATTGACAGTCAGCTGTGGAGACGTAACCTAGTAACGGCGACGTCACGTCATTTCCCGAAACGCTGCCAAAAAAAATAAAATAAAATAAAATAAAATAAAAGATCATGAATGACATGTACATTCTATAAAACTTTGTTTTAAAATATGTTTTGTGTTGTTGTTAACACTAGATAAGATGATGCCAATTTTCTTCCGTTTATCAATATTAAATAAAGAAATGCGTAAATAAATACAAAAATACATTAAAAAAAAGACTACTTTTATCGATTTCAGAGGATTTTTATTTCTTATTTCTACGTTTATTTTTTCAGATTTTATTGTGTTTATTTCATACATTTATCTATCTATGTATAGCTTTAATGTGATGAATGTGAGAAAGGAGGTTTTCAGGTTTAACGTCTCTGATTATTGCACGTCTGAGGCGTCTAATGGGATGTGATGTTCTGTCACATTATATCTAATCAGCAGCCTTCCTTCCCTTTTATCACAGTTCTGATTAGACAGACACACACTGCACTGACTTATGTTCATTTTGTGGAGACTTACTGTAACCCCGATCATGACTATTTATCCTTAAATCTAACATTACACTGTAAAAACTAAGGAAAAGCTTTAACATTCCAGCAGCAAAAACATGCAGTAAAATGAGAGAAAATGACGATTTCATAAAAAAAATACAGTCATTTTCTGTAATTAAAATCATGAGAGCATTTTCTTTCTTTTGTTTTTCTTGAGAACATGAATATTTTTTGGCTTTTAAATGTTAGATGAAGGTTATTTAGATAAATTAAAAACTAAATAAAAAATCCCTGTAGGATAGATAGAGTCACGTCTTGTTGTTTTTTTTTAAATTTGTGATTGTTTTGCATCATGTTGTAGTTGTTTTGTGTTTGGTTGTTGTTGTTTTGTTGCTCTTTGTTATTGTTTTGCATCATTTTGTGGTTGCTTGTTTGTCTTTGTTGTTATGTTTAATCTTTTTTGGTGTCTTACAAACACTTTGTGGTTGTTTTGCCATGTGTTGTGGTTGTTTTGTGTGTATTTGAGATTGTTTTGTTGCTTTTTATTGTTGCTTTACAGCTTTTGTTGCTGTTTTGTCATTGCGTTGTGGTTGTTTCACATCATTTTGTGGCTGTTTGTTGCTTTTTGTTGCTGTTTTTCATTGTTTTGTGGTTGTTTTGTGTGTCTTTCTGGGTGTTTGTTGTCTATCTTGTTGAGTTGCATCACATTTTTGTTGTTTTACATCATGTTGTGGTTGTTTTGTTTGTATTTGGGGTTGTTTTGTTGCTCTTTATTCTTGTTTTACAGCTTTTGTTGCTGTTTTGATTCACTTTGTGGTTGTTTTGTGTGAGTTTGTGGTTGTTCTGTTGCTTTTTGTTGTTTTTTGCACAACTTTATGGTTGTTTTACATCGTATTGTGCTTGTTTTGTGTATGTCTGTGGTTGTTTTGTTGCTTTTTTGTTTTTGTTTACATCGCTTTGTTTTTGTTTTGCATCATGTTGTGGTTGTTTTGTTGCTCTTTGTTGTTGTTTTTCATCAGGGTTTGGTTGTTTTGTGTATGTTTGTGGTTGTTTTTTTGTGATTGTTTTGCATGGTGTTGTTGTTGTTTTGTTTAGATCAGAGAATAAACCTCAGACAGCTGCTATAATCGTCTCGCCTGCATTAGTACAGATTCAGACGACTTGTCCCTGCAGTTATAACAGAAGGAAGCTGCTCCTCTAAATGTTTCTGACTTGGAATAAGTCGAGCAAACGTGAGCTTGTGTGCAAATAAATCAAAATACAAGAGGAAGCAAAACATAATTCACGTTGTTAGAGAGCCACACTACTTCTGAAACCACATCACAAGGCAGAGATGTGTGAGACTGTCACAGACCTCTGGCTAAACATATGGACTCTGTGCTCCTTTGTGCTCTGTTGACTCGAGACCGACCGGAACAAGTCGCTGCTGCTTTATTAACCTCCCCGATGTCAGAGGAAGGAGCGGTCAGACAGGTAGCAGCTGCCTCCACAGCAGGAACTGTGATCAGGGATGTGGGACACCGAGTTCATCCGCTAATGAGCAGAAAAGGCCTCCTCAGGCTGCCGGCCACGTTAGCAGCTCCGAGCAGCTCCGAGAGAGTCGATACTCCGGGAGGAAGATCCATTCTGCTCAGGGAGGCAGCGAGTCCAGCGTTTAGTCGGAGCTGAGGAGGTTTGATCACACAACTCTGAGACTCTGCAGCTGCCAGAAAGTCGATAGCAGAGAGAGCTGGTTCAGGATGAGGTCAGCGTGTTTATTTATTCATCAGCTCATCGCAAAAGTTTTACGGACCTAAAAACGGAACAGAAAGGAAATATACACAGTCTCAATGGCTCATAAATAACACTGAGCTGTGCGGCTAGAAAATGAAATCCAGAGAAAGAAGGCACGATAAATAAAAACGTTTCTAGATCACGTATCGATCAATGAACAGGGCCAAGCTGTTTGGAAGTAACCTGATTGGATCACATCTAAAACAAGAAGACAAAACAACACCTCATTCCCCTCATCGTAAAAAATATGAATGTTTTTTGCAGTTTTTAGCGTAATTTTTGAGATGAGTTGCCTTTTTCTAATATATTTAAATCAAAAAATAAAAACAAAAGAAGAGAAACAAATTTTAATAAAGACAGCTAATAACTTGTAAAATCCCTGAAAAAAGTCCTTATTTACTTGTTGGAACAATAAAAACAGGCAAAAATATCCAGTATTGTCAGCATCATGAATTCTGTAAATTTCACCTCATATGAACTTTTTCTTGTCGGCACTATTTCTACACTTTGATTTATTTTGCTTGTTTCTATCTTTCTATCTGTCTATATATATATTCTTTTTTTCTTGTGTGTTTTATTCTTTATTCTTATTATTCTTGTTTTAGTCTGTAACAGGTGCAAAATACATTTTACTGCACGTTATATTCTGTATAATTGTGTTTGTGATCAACAAAGGCCTTGAATCCTTGGACAAATCTGTATATTTACAAATTCAAATTTTTTTTTTTTTACATTGGCAAAAAAACAACAACATTATTTTACATTCATTTGCTGTTATTTAAAATGAAAACTACTCATAATAAGGATTGAAAAATTAGTAAATATATTTTTGAACTGTTATTTTACTGCTTTTTGTCTTTTTAAATTGCAGATAATAAATAGTTAAATAACAGAAAAAAACATTAATTTACGTGTTTACTAGAGAAAAAAATAACAAAACTGTAATAAATATCAAACATCAAAAATTGCTTTTTTTTTTTACAAAGATGTGAAACTGTAAAACTAAACAGTCTTACTGCCTTTAAATCAGTTATAAACATCATTATTTTATAGATATTTGCCTTGTTGTAATCTTTTTTTTAATGTTACAGTACTATATTGTTTTTTTGACTTTTTTTTTTTTTTGGCGCCTTTTTCTATCAAAATTTCCCCATTTTTGATTTTTGATTTTTTTTTTTGCAGAATTTTGTTTTTACAGTGTAGATGGGCACATGAGGAAGACAAAAAGATGGCACGTGATTTTAATTTAAATAATGTCTCGGTTTAAAATGTGCAGTTGGAGGTCAGAGGTCAGCTTTCCAGGGAGGCCTTCATTCCTTCTGTGCAGATGCAGCAGAGGGTTAAACGGAGGCAGGAAGCAGCTCTGAACCTGCTCGCTCATCACTTTGCACTTCTCTCTAAAGGCCACAGCTCAGGATGGATATTTGTCATCATTTTTTTTGACTGTGTAGGCAATGAATTCCCTCCTGGAAGCTCCAAGAAAAGCGCCTACGTGTGCCTCAAAGCCACACCGGAGTGCAAACACGCTTCGGTCCTGCTGCTGAATCGATCCGTCCGGTGGCTCCTCGCTCTGCTTCCTGCACCAACACGCTCCGGTCCCACCGTGCTCCCTCAGATGACAATGAAGGGGGACTTAACTTAACTCGAGTCGACTCGGCTCTCGCTGGCACACTTCCTCCCCTCCGTCGGCCCCCGAGGCTGCAGGACACCATCCCGGATTCAATCTCAGCGGCTGGCTTCCTTCCACGTCCACTCGGCTTTCAGGAGAACAAGAGGCAGCTGGGTGTGAAGAGCTGTGCAGAGGAAGCCAAACCATTTAACACATAAGAGCGCATAAAAGAAGACGCAAATTAATCAGGATTAGTGGGAAAGAAAAAAAAACAACATTCTGGTTAAAAAATAATGAATAAATAAAAAGGGATGGAAACTGAAATCCAGTGTCGTCTCTGTGCAGGTGCTGCTCTGCTGCTCTGGAGCCACCCGAGGATCACGAGGTGTCACAGCGAATGAACTTCCAGCTCTGTGACGGTGCAGCCGTGGAGATAAAGCGTCCCGGAGACCCTCGCTGTGCTGCTTCCGGTCTGGAGGTTCACCTGAGCGCCGCTGCTGCTGCTGATGCTGCTGATGCTGCTGTCACCAGGCAACAGGCTCCTCATCCTCACAGCGACTCCAGTGACACCAAAGAGCAGGAAACACACACTGTTTCTAATCTGAAGCAGTTTAACGAGGACTTAATCGCAAGTTGGGTCAGCTAGAGAATAAAATCAGCAGCTATGAGAGAAGCCTGAGCTGAGGGACGAGGATTTCACTGAAGTGTGAAAAGTCCAACAAACAAACACATAAATGATTCAACAAAGTGACTCTCACAGCTTCACACTGTTCATGCTGCTCTCACCATTATTCACCTCCACCTGTAGTGTAGGTTCAGACTATTGATTTTGAACTGTACCCACATATAATATATTAATGTGTTCATACTGTTCACTCTGTTTATACTGCAACATCAATAATT
>NW_007578603.1:269312-273109 GCF_000690725.1 Stegastes partitus
TTGTTTTTTGCTGTTTTTTTTTTCAGACACTAAACTGAATTTTATCGTCTTAGCACTCCCAGTACAGTTCCACCTAATGTGAATTATTTTTAATTCCTTTGTCCTGTAAAGCATGTCATGCTACATTCTGTTTGTATGAAAAGCGTTCTGCAAATAAACTCTGACTGACCGACGGACTGCAGCGTAAACAAACGAGGACACAAGCAGAAACCACATAAACAGAACTAAACCGTTGTCATCAGCCACTAAATGACCCGTCTCACAGCTGAAACACAGGAAGAGTCCCCGTGGCTCAGCCACAGATGAAACACTGCTTTCATGTGTATGTTAATGCAGCGAGGAGGAAATATTCATGATGGGAACATACAGTATCTCATTAAACACCAGACACAGACTCGTCCTGACTGATGGTCTCTAACTCCTGTGGTTGGCTCCACCCTGTTCTGTAGAACAATAAACGACTCCAGAGAACAAGAATCCACCGTTAACTCCGTCCACGTCTGTCTTCAGGCCTCGTTCGGCCTCTGCAGCAGCTGACAATGTTGCATGATGCTGTTTTAAAAAGCAATAAAGCTGTAAAAGTGCCGCCATCAGGTGCCTGTTGTTTTCCTCTCAGCGGACTCCCGGCGTCCAAACGGGATCATTTGTGGATCATCTGTTCTCTGCAACACAAAACTCACCGATTCCTTCTGAGCACACGACGCAGTTCAACATCCGGCATCTGCTGTCTGATAATTAAGAGCCGGTTGTGTTTGGAGGCGTTACGTTTGGGAAGAAAATCAAAGTCTGGTTTATTTAAAAAGCACATTTACAAAAAATAAAACAATAGAAACTGTACAAAATCCATTAAATATCAAATGATTAGAAATGAAATCACCTCTTAATGAAAGTAAAACACCTTGAAGCTCGAATACTTCTGAGAAAAACATGTTAAGTCCTAAAATCACACAACTTTCACTGCACTTAAAATGCCTATATTTACTGGTATTTATGCCAATATTAAAAAATTATCTGATAAAATACAAGAAAAAAAAGTATTAATTTGCATGTTAATGGTAAAAACAAGCAAATAAACAAACAAAAAATAGGTCAAGACTATAAAAAATAAAAGTAATTTAACAAATAGTAATTTTTATTTTAACAAGTGAATAAATATTAATAAAAATTAATGAATAAAATGACGTTAACTGGATAAAACAAACATAATATATATAATGTCCACATTAAAAACATGTGGCCCTAAAATAAATTGTAAAAAAATTTTTTATCTAAATCAACAAAACTTTCTACTTTACACATATATTTTTTTAAAAAAGTGAACATTTAAGATTTAAAAATATTCAACCACTTTTTAACTGTTCTTTTACAGATTTCTCCTGTTTTGTTGCAGTTAATATCTGATAAAATAAAATATAAATAAATATGATAATAAAAAGAAAAAAACTGATCAAAACTATGAATAACATTCACATCAAATATCTGTATTTTTACAAACTATAGTTTGTTCCTTTACAATGTGTGAGCATTAAATCACAATATTTTACTGTATTAAATGAGTGAAAATATTATTTCTATTTTTGATGTACACTGACAGTAAAGACGTTATATTCTATGGATATTCTAATTTATATACATTTTAGAGACTAAAAAAATAAAATTAAAAAATGTTTTTAAAAATCTAAAATTGTAAATAATGTCCACAAAAATCTGTTTTATTGTTTGATTGTTTTTAAGAATATTTGTTCTTTTACTATCTGTGACTTTAAAAATACACTTAAATCAGCAATAATAATAATAATAATAATAATAATAATAATAATAATAATAATAATAATAATAATAATAATAATAATAATAATAATAATAATAATAATATTATTTCAGGATAATTAACTTTAAATACAAAAGTAATAAATGTTTAATAAATAATAGTATAATATATTACAATAATTATAATATATTATAATAAATATTGGACTATTGTTTGCGATTCATTTATTTAAAATGAAATAATATAAACATGTTTTTTTATTAATTATGATTATTCAATCATAACAATTAAATAACATTTGGTATTATTATTATAATTTTTTACAGTATTCTCTTTAACTCAGACGTAGTTACTGCTTTCAGTCATCTAAGTGATTCTGTGCAGGGCTGTGCTCACGGCGTGATGTTGCTGCCACAGCGTGAATCAAAGCAGAAGATACGCTGCACGTACACAGCTCCATTAATACATGAACATAAAACCAGAGGAAGTTCTAACTTATACAATATTCATCCCAGGATTCTTTCCTCTAGCGTGAAAACAGGCTGAGCTGTGATGGCTAGACGTTCACTTAGTGACATGCGGGTCTTCTGTCCTGTTCTTCAGTGTTTCGGTCATTTCTTCTGGTTCTATATTCATTCATATAACACATGTGGAGGTCTTTATAATGAAGGTAGATGTGTTACAGCTGGTAGGCAGCAGCACAGAACTAAACCCGTTTTCCACGGAGGCCCTTGTCTCCCGTCGCCGAGGCGCTACCTGTCATCTCCAACAAAGGAGCTGTTGTTTTCCCTTTTTCTTTATTTCTTCACTGGAGAACAAAAAAAAAACAACAACATGTGAATCTTCCTCTAAAGAGCTCCGGTTGCATTTGAAATTTTAATCTTTCCAAGTGCTTGTCAGGTGCGACCCACACGAGGCCATTACAGGCTCCACGTTAATTACGTTGATATGTAAGATCAATGGGGTGACGCTAATGCACTGGACGAGGACGTTTACTGTATGGCTCCTGCAGGGATTCTGTCATCAGGTTGCATGAATATTGTATGTTTACGACATGAGGAGCGCTAAAGCCGAGGTGGGCGGTGCACTCAGTTATCGCCGGCAGAGCTCAGGAGACGGAACAACAAGGACGTGGTGCGAAAGGAGGAACGCGTGAGAGGAGGCGAAAACAAAAGAAACCGAAAGCTCAAACTCTGTCTCTCGCCGTGTCTGGATGTGAGATTTAAACGGCAAAGACAAAAATAGGCAACAATTACACAAATTGTCTTTAATTACGTCGTGATGGCAGATCTGCAAGGACGCACTCATGAACCCAAATGCTCATGTTCAGCAGTGAAAAGTAACTAAGTGCAATTTGGAGGTACTTTACTCGAGTGTCTCCATTTTCTGCTGCTTTACGCTCCCACTCGACTGCATTTCAGAGCAAATTCAGGGCCTTTAGAAAGCATTCAGCTCCCTCCCCCTCCCAAGTTTCCCCCGTTTTTATTGCTAATTGGTGCTAGAAGTCACACAGTTAGTGAAATGGAGATCATCTGTGGATGTGTCTCAGTGATCGTACTGTATGTGGACGGTCCAGTCACTGGTGGATCAGAACTCCTGGATAGAACGACGCCATGAAGACTGAAGAACCCTCCAAGCAACTCTGAGAAAAGGTTGCTGAGAAGCATGAGGTGGGATGAATACATGAAATGTTCCAAGTTACTGGAAACCTCTTGGAGTCCAGTTAAATCCATCGTTAAAAACAGAAGAACTACGAAACAACAAGGAACACATCGCCATCAAAGCAGGACCGTGTGAGAAGGAGACTAGTGAGGGAGGCCACCGAGACACTCGTCTCCTTCTAGGAGCTCCTTCAGAGGAGTCCTAGAAGTCTTGGTGGCCTCCTTCACTAGTCTCCTTCTAGTAACTCCTTCACAGGAGTCATAGATGTCTTGGTGGCCTCCTTCACTAGTCTCCTTCTTGTACCTCCTTCAACAGAGTCATAGATGTCTTGGTGGCCTCCTTCACTAGTCTCCTTCTTGTACCT